>NC_085914.1:1500467-1800561 GCF_035658355.1 Kwoniella shivajii
CCGACTGGTCCTGCATCTAATACATCTAGATACTCGTCTTCAGCAGGATCCATGTCGTCTTCTCACTTGTATCCTACACCTCAGCCTCGATCGTATGATAGAAGACCCCGTTCACCAGGCAGAAGACCTCGATCACCAGAGACACGAACACGTTCACCAGAAAGACGACCACAATCCCCTAATATCACAAATCTACGTCCGTCAGTGAACAAGAAATCTCGATCCCCGGGAAACGAATACCGCTCATCCAAAACAAGGTCTCCCTCCACTGATAGGAGGCGGCCTAGTAGCCCCGACCCATCTTTGAAGACAAAACCTCTTACTCTACCACCATCACAACCAAATCACAGAACAATAACCCCCGTACAGCCTTCTGTATCTTCGGTACTCCCAGTTGAGCTTGTACCGCTTACTCAATCATCACAATCAACAGCTGAGAACAGTCAGAAACCCACTTTGACCATTCGAAGTGCCGCTGCTTCCGTTGTCGAGACATCCTCTCCCAAGATACCATTTACTCCTACTCCTGTACCAAGAGTCACATCGCCGCCTCCCCGGCCCGCACTTACACCAATACCGACATTATCAATACGCCAATCTGCTCCTGCTTACACCTCACCGTCAAGTATCATCACCGACCCGCCGTCAAAACGTAGCTCACTGGCTGATCGTTTGGGTGTATCCACGTCTGTGCCATCATCGACCAACAAACGTCCCCGCAATGCAGATGAGTTACAACCTGTCAAGGCTCCGGATCAAGTCTCCTCAGTGACAAGCGAAGACAGGCCTTTACTGTTATCTAGACTTGGATCGAGGGATGTAGATCCTCCACAAGCTAAAAAGGCGAAGGTGGACAAAGATAAGCAAAACATCGATGCTCGCAGCAAAGAATCGACCAGAACTGATGGAAGTAGATTATCATTACTCGATCGCATCAATGGTAAACCTTCCTCCTCGCCTGCACCACCCTCGGAATCGTCAATTATCAAGGATGATCAACTATCCGTGCCTCCATCAACGTCAAACAAGCCTTTCAGTATACTTAATCGGTCATTCACCGCCTCTTCCTCCACGAATAATCCTCCCACTCAGCCGAAACAGGGATTATCATTTCTTTCTCGTTCGTCACAAGCACCACCACCTTCAGCTCTAAAAACGCTCTCAATACTAAATAGAGCGGCGTTCACATCATCTTCAGGTCTAGGAACCGAGTCCTCAATATCACCGAAAGATGAAGAAGTGATCGTTCGAAAAGGAAGAGGTTTCAGAGCTAAAACTCCAGACGGTCTAGATATACTCACGAGTGAATCATCTACGAGCGAAGATGGTCCAGGATCATCGTTAGCCAGTAGATTGACAGTTGGTCCTGGGATTAGAGGTAGAGGTAGAGGTGTTCCCGCATTTGGATTTGGTTCTAGGGGTTTGGTCAGACCTCATATGAATGGCCAACATTGACGCACATCTCATCCCTGATCAATTCCGTGTTCTATATTATCACAAACCAGTAAGTTATATTTTTCGAAACGGTGATCAGTTAATATGGCTGTAAAGAGGATTATACGTCTATACGGACCTTTGCAGCTTCATATATATACACCCAATCCAAGGTATCTACTCTCATTGCACCACACATAATTGAACTTTCGTGTCGTGATGATACAGTATGAGAATGCCATCACTCCAAGATTGCTTAACCAGATATATGTGCATATCCACGTCCAAGAAGCAAAAATCTATAAATATGATATGAATTGGTAAATGATAAGGATGAGTTGTATTTGAAAGAATGAAATTGTGATCTCAGTTGTGATGAGATCCAAAAAGCACAAAAACATCCTCTAAAAATAATGTCCATACTCTGATCAAATTCTCTGTGACCTTACTCTACCTCCTACCCATATATAACGCATGTGCCCCACAAAAACCTTCCTCCGAATAACTCAATGTATGCGTCAAAGTCCTTCCAACAGCCACTTTTCCTTAGCTTGATAAAAATCGATGTTACGTAGCATCAAATCGTACTAAGCTTTACTATCTCCTGGTCTAGCTTGTTTGGCCTTTTCGATCTTACTTTGATTTGTCTTGGCTACTGCGTAAACTACACCTGCTACTCCACCGACAGCGATAGCAGCTACATTTCCTAAATTGGCGGGATCACCGAAGAATAATATACCTGATGCAGCTACAGGGAGTCTGAAAGATGCTCAACTCACGTTAGTAACAGATAATGACTGTTTGAGTGCTGGTGGATACAAAGATGATGACTCACTTGTTTAGAGCTCCTACCATGGAATAAGTGGTAGAACCACATGTTCGAACACACCAAGCCGTTGAATATGAGATGAAAACAGCTACAGCTCCAGAGAAAGCAATGGCGGAAAGGAGGAATGTTCTTCCTACCTCGGGGCTGAATGTCATCAATTATCGTTAGCTCGATTATTCTCTCACACCGACACAGTTATTGAGGTAATCAAGATTCAGGAGGTGTACTCACAAGTTTCTACTGAAAGAAGCAGATCCCCAATCTTCCACAATAAGAGAGGCGATGAGTAACACGGGAATGGAAAGTAAGTTGTTGTAGAACATCGAATCCCAATCTTTGAACCCTGTGACCTTGATTCGTTTTCGCATGAAAAGAACCTGTATAGCCCCATCCAAAATCAGCTCAGTTTTCCTCATACACCAGAGGGGAAGAGGTGGAAGCATCGCTGAAAGATTAAAATTAAGGAAGGCCTACTCACGTATGCAGCAGACGCAATACAGTTGATGAACATCCACATGTAACCAGCGTTCAGACTTCCTATGACAGTTGAAGGAATAGGTACATCCGCTCCTGAAGTAGGGTCGACAAGAGCTACACCTGCGGATAATTTGGCCAAGGTAGAAGAGATATCTGACCAAGCGGCAATGATCGATGATCCGACCATGAGGAAGAATGCACAAAGAGTGAGTCCAGTAACGTTGCCGCCAAACCAGAGTACCTCTCCATACGCAATGAGAATAATGGTCAGGTTCTTGAAAATGCTACATCGCACCGGTTGTCAGTACAAGCTCGCGTCATATTGAGACTCGAGAATCGGGATCGGAGGAAAAGGTGATGGTAGGTGGACTTACGTGTATACGGGGATGGAAAGGAATTGCAATGATTTTGATCCAGTATAAATGACCGCTACGAGTAACGATGAGACGGGGAACCAGGTTTTAGCATCTGCCATATCAAAGTCTCGGACTGAAGAGACGTATCAATTGTCAGCTGATTGCGGGCTCATCAACAAAGAGATAGCTCACAGCTGATAAACCCAATTCGTTTGACTGTCCAAACACATCCTACACAGACGGCTGATTGAATTGTGAGAACTGAAAGGGAACGTATGGTTAGCTTGTGAATGTGGCGAGGATACTCAAAAGCTTTGTCCCATTCAGGTCTTGCTCCGCGTCGTGCATCTAATCAAGAAAACAAGAGAGCATAGATAGCAACTCACGCAAAAAGGTCATAGTAAATTGATGACCAGATACCACGAATTTGTTGACTACAGTCATCATGATCGATGCGATACAGTAACTGAGAATTGGCCAGACTGTTTGGTGCATTCATGTTATCAGCTGCAAAGGTACGATTGCACGTCGAACATCATGTGCCGTAGGATCACTCACCAGGTGCACCGACAGGCATACCCATTTCCTCTTTTTTAGCCTTTTCAGCACCGTCTGCAGCTTTCAGAAGAGCTTCTCTTACTTCAGCTTCTGCTCTCATCCTTTCTTTCTCTGCCATCAAGTGAGGCGTTGATGATCCAGGTGTAGAAGCATCCAAAGCAGCTGCCAAGTTGGTGTATGATCCTCGGGGAGAAAGGCCCGATGGTGTGTGGGGTCGAGAGACGGTAGGTGTTCGTGGACCAGACATTTTGTGAGGATAGAATGATGGGATGGATGATTGAGTAGTAATGAATGGGAAGTGAACGACAGATATAGATCCGTGCTCAAAAGTGTTCTATGAATCTGAACGCGAAAGGATAAAAAGAATGTGGAGCCAATCAATCGATGAATCTGAGTTCTCAATTGAAATGGTTTTGGGATGATAGATTAAAAGTGAAAAGGAAAGAACGGTGAAAGAAAGGAATACGAAGGATAAAGCAATGGGAGGGATAGAAAGATGTTCTATCTTAGTTCTTATATCTGTGCAACCAAACTAGCTTGAGCCAAGAGATCTGGACTTGTTGTTGTTGTTGTTGTTATTGTTGTCACAATAGACCGATAGAGAAAAAGTTTAATATCCCCTCTTTCCTGGTCTTTTTCCCCTTTATAATTACGGTATTTCATTGACCTGATACGCGTCTTTTAATCTTTTTGTTTATCCTCCGTCTTGTTATTTCTCCTAATCCGGTTTAGAACCGTTATAGGTATATATACATACGATTCATGGGCTTACGATATATGTCACTACTACTGTATTCTCAAAGCATACTCGAGTATCTCATGAACAGCTGGGTTGGCGATTTACTCCATACTTCATTATGTAAGAGGTCGCCGTGGCTTGGTCAAGCCGAAAATACAAGTTCGAATACCGATACCGGAATGCTGCTTCACCCAGTCAGGAGAGAAGCTCTAAATCGTCTCCGCATGAATGCTGACTGAGGGTAACCGTTGAACTGGACTATCGAAAGTATTTTGGAGCGTAGTGTAGTTGCGAGGTTCAACGAATGATCCAGGACATACAAGACCGCACGGGGGACGATCTGACCGTTTCAGGTCACAATCAGGCTTGGGTACTGCAGTCACTTTTCCTGTTGTAAAATGCATATGCTTGTTTTTGGTCCATCATTGCTTCTCCTCTATGCAATGTGCTATACAATGAGTACAAAATCTTCCCTGGCGGTATTCGTTTCCTGTCATTTCTGGTTTTATAATACTCCTTGACTATGTACCCGAACAACGATATAATCAGCGATTTGAAGGATACTGACAAGTAACATTACTTACCTGTAATATTGGAAAGTATCATACAATCTTGTATAATTACTTCCCGTCGAGCTCACTATCAGCCTTTCCAGATATGAATCGACTGCTTGAGTGGTTAATCCCAATTGGAACCTTTCTCTGAAATGTGTCGAGGTTTGATCACCGAATAGAGTGAAGCAATCGAGTTTGGAATCTGTTATTTTAATCAGTATACCTGAAAAAAAGGAGGATGTAAAGTGAAAAGTGACTCACTTTTCTGCATCAATTCAACAATAGCTGTTGAACAAACAAACCTTTAACGATCGCTCTAAGAGATGTGATATGAAAAAATGGTTCAACTCACTGATCAAACTGTCGGAATGTTTCCTGGCAGCTTCGAATCCTTCTTTGAACAATTTCTTGAAATATATGTAGCCTGGAGAATCTAGTCCACCCATGATATCTACGTATTCCTGATATCACAAAGAAAACAATCAGCTCAAGAGCGATATGTCGAAGAGAGTAATCAGACTAGCGTGATGAGACAGGGCGCTCACCAATGGCATCTTGAATGGAGCGGCTTCGAAACCCATGTTTCCAGGTGAGTTGGACAACATGAATCCGAAATCGATATGAATCAAAAATCCGTCCTGGTCTACTAGGATGTTTCCGTTGTGACGATCCTTGATTTGCAGTAAATATGTCACTATTGAATATCCAGCCAAGGACCGAATGAAGTTTCGTTGAGCACGGTGATATCGACCTGAGTCGGGTTTACCGTAGGTCTGGGAAGTGAAAGTTAGCAGAGGTTTTTCGTAAAGATCGTCTGCGCATAGCTAATGATATCCATAAAAGAATGGTAAGACTTCTCAATACTCACATTCACATAATGATCTTTCAGTGAGACGTGGCCTATCGGTCCACCTTCCGCTAATCTCTTTGCATATTCTCCCTTCTTTATGGAGTGCACTGATACCGCATCGGTGATGGTTTCGACTAGCCCGGAAGTCTCTCCAGTGATCAGTATTCGGAAGCTATAGCATGCACATTCAGCGGAAATTCCGGTGTGTTGCATGTTGTACATTGATGAAAGACACGGGAACTCACAAACGAACCCAACAATCACATTTCTCCTCTTTCCAGATTCTGCTAAATCTTTCTATCAGTTGGGTAGCTAATTGTTCTTGTCGAAGATCCGCTCCTGTTTTGACGATAACCGATATCACCTATCAAAAGCATTAGCTCCAATCGCATTAGGCCTATGGGTTCAAGTCGACACTCGTGTACTCACATCCCAATTCGCTAAATGGCCCCAAGGCGAACTAGCCCTTATTCTCGTTTTCTTAGCAGTCCAAGATTCCTTGAATACGGCAGCTGTACATCAAGATACGTATCAACCATCTCCCTCGAGGAACTTTCGCTGATTGCAAAACTGCGTGTAAGAGAAGAGCACTTACCTGAAGGATCCGCTTTATTCAATTCTCTTCTTACGATACCTTCATCTTCAGCAGTTTGACCTTCTTTTGCATCACCATGTTCTTGGACTTGAACACCTTCAGGCCTGTCTGTCATTCTTTCCACACGCTCTTCTTCTAGAGCCATCATTTCTTCCATTATTCGCTCTCTTATAGCTGCAGCTTGTGCAGCTGCCAATTTTAATTTCCCACCCGCTGCTGAATTCGCCTCATTCTTAGCCTCACCAATACCGTTTGAAGCTGATTTCGACGAAGAACCTGTTATCCAGCCTGTCCCAGGAATCCAAGATGAGGAAGAAGAAGTTGAAGAAGACAGGCTGTTATTGGATTGACCTTCCTGAGTGGGTGGTATCAATGAAGCGTTTAGTTGCGCAAGCATGACAGCTGCAGTTCTCATTCTTTCAGAATAATCTTCTAGTGTTATTGCTCGTTTGGGTGAATGATCCATTGAAGTGGATGAAGAGAATGACGGACTTGTAGGTGCTGATTTTTGACCCGGTACTTCCAACCTGTCATCTACAGGTGAAACAGTCAAAGTTTGGTTCACACTGGATAGATCGGGTGTTTTAGATAAATGAGGTGATGATAATATCCCACTACCTAAAGAAGGTCTTCTAGAAGGGAATTCCGATCCCTTTTCCCATGCTACCATATCTAATTGTTTGTTCTTCGGTGCAGAAGGTAATGGCACATTTTCCGATAGATCAGGTAAAGCATCGTGAACCGATAATTGAGCTCCATAAAGTTGTTCAACCAAATCCATTTCTTCAATTTCGTCAGGCAAGATGTCTCTTCGAGACGTCAGTCCGATTTGAGTTTGTTCAGGTTCTTCAAGTGGTTCAGCAGGCACAGAAGCCGGCATAGGTGATCCGAAACCATCTTGATTGATAGCAAAACCCATATCTGGTGTAGTAGGCATTCCGCTACCTAACGGTATAGAATGATTCATTTTCCGTCGTTTGAGATCCTCTTGTACCACAATCTTCTTCAGTAGATCCCTATTCTCTCTTCTGATCGGATCAAAGTCCAAATCACCTTCCAATATCTCCACATGAATCAAATATGGTGCTCTTTCAGCTGAGTTCAGAACCACCGAATCTCCGGGAGATATCCTTACTACTCTAGCATGAGCTCGAGAACGCACCCTGTCTCCGTCAGGACGAGACTTAAGGGGATTACCAGCAGAGGTTTCACCACCAGACTCATGTCCATGGTCAGCAGCACACCACAGTGGCATACATACCTATGATGAGTGGATTAGCCGCGCACAGTTTGGAGGTATCGATAGAAACCTGACTCACTTCTGCGGGAAGATTGTGGTTCAAACCTGTCAACTCTGCTCTCAATGCACTAACTCGAGCAGGCTTTGGAATCACCAAAAGTCTATTACTTATATCTTCCAACAACAGAAGAAACCTAACCTCACTTCGACAATAATGACTCCTGAGCAATTGTCGTTGAGCATCCATGCTGTAAGTAGCCAATATAGTTTCCGCAGGTGGTGGTCTGTCTACTGGATGAAGACGATTTGAGCTTGATGAACGTGAGACTGCGAAATCTGGAACCGAGTAAAAAGGTTGATGAGTTGATCTTGGTGGAGTATAATTTCTACTCGGTCCTGATTCAGGTTGACCATCAGAAGACGATAATATAGATTGGTCAAATGGATCTGAGCCTTTTCTTGGTCTACCAGGCGGAGTAGTTGGATTAGGTGAAGGTGATCTAGGTGGTGATATCAGACTGGGAGCAGTTTGTGCAGGATGTTGAAGATGTATCATCGATTTAGGATGTTGTTGTGGTGATGGAGATACACTTCTTTTTATTCCATTTTGATTAGGATTAGGATCAGGCTCTAAAGAATCTTCATCTGAAATATCATCATCTTCACCACTACCTTTTCTTTGTAATCTATTTGGCGAATTGATATCTGCTCCACCACTCTGATCGACTTCAACCATCGCTCTTCCACCTTCGTCATTCTCTCTTGGCCTCCTACCTTGAGTAATAGCCCAATCACCTGCTAATTCCACCAATCCATGCATTCCAGGAGTACTAGCAAGCAACACTCCCATCCCGACCAACGCAGGTGGAATATGGTTATTCACCCTAACAGATGCTCCGATATTTCCTCGTTTCAGTTTACCGTTTGTCACGATCGAGGACAGAGCTTTCGAGCTGGAAGAAGGTGACATGGAAGGTGATTGAGGTAAAGAACGATAAGGTGATCTTGAAGGTTCAGGTAGATCACCAAATATGATTTCATGACATTTATGTAAGATTCGTTGACAGATCATGAATGGACGAGGATGGGTAAGTCTAGAAGGAGTCAAATCGCGTAAAGCAGCTTGCATGAACCAAAACGTCTAGTCAAAATACGAAACATTAGCTCAATTCAAGTTTAGAGGCCCCCGTCTTTGCTTTGAAAGGATACGAGACTCACGAGCATAGCTGAATGTGTACTTTCTTCTGCTCTCGACAAGATGAAAGCTTCTAAGGCATTTGATTGAGTCGGATACGTCAATAGCAGATGACTATGAAATCGCTTATATCAACAGGTTGAACAAACATGGGGAGAATTCATCACTACGGAAGGACATACCATATTTGTGGCCAGTAGAATTCCACTTCCTCGGGAGGCATCTTCTTCATTCTCCAACATAGATAATGCGATATACCAATATTATCGGGATATGTCTTTAGGTATTGCATCGCCAGAGAGACGGAAAAGTAGGGGGAGAGGAACAGTCGGAGACTAAACAAAGTATCTTATATGAGCTAGAAATTCGAAAGTGGGTCTTGGTAGAGTAACATATGAAACACCTACAGTAATGCGTGCGACATGCTGGGCAGTGTTGACGCAAAGTAGCATCAAGTCGCTTCAGAGAGGATATTATCAGGAGTTTCACGTTGACCCAAAGAACAAGGTGGAGGACGACACCATACAAGGTAGAATGCGTCGTTCTCTCGGTCCAGGCAATTCGATGGGTATGAAATCTCGTATCTCCACTCTGCGAGTGGGTTCCGTTCCAGCGCTTGTTACAGGCAGTAAGATACGCGCTATATCAAAGGTTTGCAGACTGTCAAGATTGATTGATTACAACGGGTCTCAGTAGATGTGGACATGAGAGAGTTTCTTTTCAACGAGATGATCAAAGTTACCTTGACGCGTGGAATTACGAAAGATACTTTTGCAGGTTGGGGGAGCGTCGATCTATACCCGATGGATCCGTCCGGCGCGTCCCAGCATCCCAGCATTGACCAACAAGTGACTTTACTCGTAGGTTAACAGATCTTACAATGGGCAGACACCAAGCTGTCACCAGGTAGGAGGTCTCGCTAAAACTTTGGGACACTTCGAGTTATATATATACAACAGTAAATGCATCATGATTTACCAAGGGGACCAATATCATCCCCACCTTCAGAATTATCGTCCTCATCACCAATATCAAAGGTCGCTTTCCCACTTTCTTCGTCAGACGTTTCTTCATCCTCTTCTACCGGACTCTTGATCTTTGCTTTTGCGGATCTTCTGCCTGCTCCTAGTCTAGCAGAAGTACTAGGGACCCTAGTCTTATGAGGGTTTGGAAGTCTGGGTAATGGTATATTTGTGGTGTCGGTATAAGGGATAGGAGAAGATCTGAGCGAGTTGTGTTCTGAAAGTTCTGGTATTTCTTGTAACGCGTGTGAGGGTAATGAATCTGTTGATGCGTTATTATGAATAAATGAGTTTGCTGGAGGCTGTAATATCCATGTTATTATCAGTATTTGATGTTGTGAGAAGTAGGTCAAATGAGACTGAAAGCTTACACCATCTTCTGAAAGTCTTATTCCCGTTGGCGTTCGAGATGGAAAACTGCAAATCCTGGTCAACATCTGCACAAGCATACATGCAACGATATCAAATGGTCTATGACACTCACTTGAGGGGTAAAGTGCTCTGTAAATTCCGCCTTGACCTCATTCTACGCCAGAAGATATATCCTCCACAAGCTAGTACTACCAAAATCAAAGGGAAGAAATACGAAAATGGCGAAGGTGGATCCTCGCTTTCATCTCGAGGTCGCATGATCTCTCTGGCCAACGCCATACTTGGATAGATTCTAGTTAGCTTGATTTACTGATATATCATAACGATATTAATAGCTGGAAATAAGCAAAGCTTCTTTATGAGGGTGCCACGTGGATGTGACTGTATTGGTACCAGTAAACCGGGTTTTGGTTACAGTCCTCGTTATTTGGGGTTTCAAGTTCACGATTTGGACTACTTGGTACTTTATCTTTCCTTTCATCTTCTGCCAATATACTTACTTTACCTACCATAAACCAGAACAGACCCCTTTCCCATCCTCGCTATCACTCCCGGAACCATCCTCGACCTGGTTCAAGACGTGTATATCTAGTATAGGGCATGGCGGCTGAAAGGTGAGTTGCTCTCCGGCAATACCGGCTCTCGATCGAGACTTACACAGAGAAAAAGCTGATGAATGGGATGATAGCCGTCAGGCTCCTTATATTGGGCCATGGACTGGAAGAGCCCAAGGAATAGATGAGTGGTTAAGTCGTAAGTGCTCTCAGATATACTATCCATGCGTTGAGTTGAAATCAGCTAATAAGAATAAGTCGAGTAGAGCACAAAGTGGTTAGTCTTCTTACACATCATCCAAATTCACTATAAAGGAACCTCGCGAGAACACGTAAGGACTGATTCAACGTATGAGTATAGGTCGTGTCAGCTACTACAGCTTCTCTCGTCTCTACTTTTGCTGGATTCCCTTTAGATTCATTGAAGTCTAGATTACAATCTAGTAGAGGGAGTATATCTATCCCCAAACTAGCTGCTGAAGTAGTCAAAGAAGAAGGTATAGGAGGGTGAGTAAAGCTCTATCCATGAAAATCCCTGGAATTTATCAGACGTTGATTATTCTATGCATTTGATAGATTATGGAGAGGGTTTCCGTGAGTTCATCCCTTCTTCGCGCTCGTATATACCTGCTTACTATGACTTTTGGATTCAGACTACCCTTAATAACGATATCAATCGTTCGAACAATCTCATTCACAATTTATACGTCGACTAAACGAATTCTCAATTCCACACCAGCATCTTCTTCACACAATGCTTCAGTTGAGCATCCTTCACCAACAGGAGATACTAGTATAAAGACACCATGGATAGATTTGCGACTTGGTTTATTCACAAAAGACACCGCGGGGAATATAGCTGCTACTAGTTGCTTGGCGGGGGGTGCGAGTGGTGCGGTGGTTTGTGTCGGAAGCGCTCCGTTCGAACTTGTCAAAGTGAGTCGGCCTTCTGATTGTATTGGAATGAAAGGAAAGTAGAGAATTATGGTTGTCGTGTGGAGAGAATGCGGCTGAGAAGTGAGAGTCAAGCAGTGTCTGTGTTTCATCCTGCTTTTCTCATATCGTCTCTTGCAATCGACACTGTCTGATATTACAACGCTCCCATAACTTCGCTATCCTTTTCATTCGCTTCACAGTCTCTGTATCAGCGTAAAAGAAACCTTTGCTGATCCTTTCCCGTCTTTAGGTTCGCCGCCAATTGGAATATCAGATATACCGTGATACACATCCTGAACTATTCCAAGCGAAGCCAGCGCCCCTATCCGGCGGTACATTAGCTCCCCCTCCTGCCTCCAAACCAGCGCCCTTCGTACCACCCACGACGATTCAAGCAGTCCGATTGATAGTGAAATCATCTGGATATCGGGGGTTATATACAGGATGGAAATTACATTTCATAAGAGATACTTTAGGTACAGCACTATATTTCGCAGAATATGATGTAATGCGTCATTATCTAGGAAGATCAAAGTCTACCTACACAGAATCTGGTAATGTGGACAGAAAAGGTGATGTTCAAGGTGATGTACCGAATTTCGCCAAATGGTTACCAAAAGGTTTAATACCATTCTTATGTGGAAGTGTCGCTGGTGTAAGTAGTTGGGCATTGATATATCCTGTTGATGTAAGTGATAAAATATCTCTTCGTGTCTGTCGAAGACGATTTGGAATATGACTTGAACTAATCCATCTGAACTACTCATAGGCTATAAAGGTTAGTAGCAATCAACCCCTTTGACTGTATTATAAAATCGTTCGATTCCAAGGATCAAAGGTTGTCACATAAGTAGAAGCTGATTTTCGTGTTATTGATTTTACAGACAAAAGCTCAACAAAGAGGATTATCAGGACTTGAACCACGTACACCAATAGTGCAGTTGAGGCGATTAGTCAGAGGTACAGATAAGAATAATCCCAAACCTTGGCTAGCTGGTATCGCAAGGTTATATCGAGGGTAAGTCTGACATCCATCTTTTCACATCTCCAGTTATTGTTAACAAGATGTCCTACCTGAGTAAAGTTATCTCGTGAAAAATGTATGGGTGCATAATAGCTAATATTATGTTTTTGATGGCGTTGTAGTCTTGGAGTCTCAATGATTCGCTCAATGCTCACCCATGGTCTGCTGTGGACAATAGTGGATGCCGCTGGAACTTGGATAGAAACCAAACCTTTCGAAAGATTGGCCTCTGGTTCGACGACAAATGAAGATCTGAAATAATCATGACAATTACAAATCTTCAAACCCTAGAGACTGATTTACTTTGCTCCGAAACTCATATAAGATCCTGAACCAAGAATGGACGTGAGACGCGAAAATCAATCGATCAACCAAATCATAATGCTACATGTCAGCATATACAAGACACCTTCCCAACATAGCATATAACAAACGACATATCTGTTAATATTAGAAATAGAAGTAATTTGCCGATACCCGTCCCCGTTCGACAATTGCAAATGTACATATCATATCATATACTACTCAATCGCGTATTGTCTATATTCGACCAATGAAACAAAGTAGCGTGTGGAAGGCTTTGTATGGAGTGTGAATCTCTAGAGAACCATAAATACTCTACCGACCTGTTAGACGTAGATAGCACAATCAACGCAGAAAGAGGTATACTGAAAAGTCGGAGTTGAAATACAATTGTAGCCAAGTAAAGTGACCAGAAATATCTGCATCATGCATCATTATATATACATATATAAATATCATTGGGAATATTGCTAATGCGAGGTATTTAAGAATTACAACTTTCCTTTGTTGATTTGTTGAAGAAAATCTACTTTTCATTCGACAACATAATGTCATATTTCTGAAAGGACTGATTATGCCAATATATGTATCCTCAGTTTGCCTGGCCACATTCATCTACAATTGTTGTTCTTGCCAAGTATTTTCACTCCATTCCTTTGTACCCATTTGACTCAATCTACTTACACATCTTGCGAAAGCGAATAATTCTTCTTCACCTGAGAACAGTGATGATCCTCGTATATCCTTTGAGTCGAGGCCCTGTATAGTGAAGTATGACAAGCAACGTCAGCAGTCAATGATTATAGAGTCTGCTAATAAGGAAGGGATAACGCTGGACTTGCATTAAATGCTGACTCACGATATGTTCCATTACTTGTCACAGAGAAAAGCAACATGGAATCAGCGTCAAGCATACATCGACATTTCTGCCAGTCGAATACAACCTGGAATACACTCACCGCTGGCCATCTGATCATCTTCAGCCGCCGAACCATGTTTATCCGAGAATACCTGGAATATAGGTACTTCTGAAGATATGAATATCTTTGTTCGGTTTTCGTAGCATGCTATGTGGATTTGACAACAATGATATTAGCTTTGACACACATTTGAATCAAGAAAGAAATGTGAAATTCCTCGGATATCTCACACATCCCTTACATCTCACATAGAGATTTCGGAAGAGGAAATCAACGTACCATCAATAAAAGTAATAAACCGTCTAGCTTGATCCCTTTCACTCAACCCTAATTTAGGTGTATCTTCTACGAAAACAGTACCGAATCTACCTGTAACTTCTAAATAATCCGCAGCTGAAAGAGGTTTGTTACATAGATCTTCAAATTTAAACTTGGCTATGGAACCTGATGATTCAGGTACAGTCAAATTTCTACCCCATAATGGGATTTGTTTGTTGTACGTTATTGTCGAAGAAGTTGGATCTGTTGATGCTAATGATTCGAACAATTTACTCATTTCAGATTTGACCGCTGGTGATAAAGGTGAATAGTAAACTTTTGATAATGCCCTTGGTATTTTACGATAATCTATCATTCGTTAAAAAAAATTGACGAAATTGTCAACTTATGCTATCATTCATCACTACCCAAGCTAAGATAATGCTGTTCCCGCAACCTAAACGATCAAATCAACCACTCACCTGTGCCAGAATTCAAATCAACCACTTCAAATCTCTCTTTAATCAATTCTATAGCAGGTATGAACGATTGCCTCTGTATCCCGTTCATATATAGTTCATCCGGATGTCGACTGTATGCCCAATTCCCATATCAGCAATGTGTTCATACCGGGAAAAGCAATATAGCTAATACCTCCCATCGTCATAAAGCACTACTCACTTTGAAGTCATCACGCAAACCACACCGTATGACATCAGTCTTTCCAGAAGTTGTCGAAGGATCATTGCCGTTACTATATCTGTCACCTATATTGTGGGAATAGTATCAACGAGACATTTTTCCTGACATTTGCAGCTTATCTATTTTATAAATACCCCATGAAATATACCATTTCACATCCCGCCTGCCCATTTACCGAAGGGACCGTTCGTCCACTCACCTGAAACTCATCAAAGCACAAAACCCTTCCTTCCTCAGCTAGACTCCTTGCTACTTCAGGAGTCACATCTTTCTTTCCCAAACCTTGTTCTTGGTATCTAGCTGAAACTTCATGTTGTCGCTGCAAGACATCTAGCATGAAGGAATGAAAATGTATTCTTGTTGAACCGTATCCACCTTTACTTGCAGATCTGAACTGGGGTGGTAAAGTAGAATGAAACAAGTCCATTAACATCGTTTTACCAGTTCCTACTGATCCATACAGATACAATCCTTTCGGTACTCTATCTAATGGAAGTAAAGGTGGATGCGAAGAAGAAGATGAGGAGCTTGATTTGAACAATTTACTAAACTATTTGATTACCATGGTAATTATAATCAGCATATTGAAGAGATATAACTCTATATCTTCTCAAATGAGATATTCAAAGCGGTTAGAGCGGGCGACACTCACAAATCCACCTGAACTAGGTTCGGGTTCAGCAGGTATAGGTCCAGGATCATAATGTTCTAAATCTGTCCACAATCTTTGTAGATAATCTATGATTTCCTTCTGACTAGGATCTTCTCTCAGTACTTTATCTTGCACCAAATGTTCGTATCTCGTTATTGGGTCTATGTAGAATATGAACACCAGTGTGAATTGAAAATCAGCTCAAAATCTATACTCCTGAAATGAGACTGAACTGAAATGAGATGAGATGAGAATGGAAATGATTTGACTAACCGCTGAAAGAAGCTTTTGCTTCTACAGCATGAGCAGACATTGTATTAGGTGGTGAGATATGTACATCCCGTCTACACCTTGTACTAGTATGGAAACACTGTTGACTGTGTATATACCTCGGTATTGATGATGTTCGTTTACAAGTTACCAGGTTGGGCCGGGACATCAACCTCGCTGGTCGAGGTAGAGCTGCTCGAGCATTATTGATCGTACGAATTGACATGATTCCTGTAATATCGGGATGAACGTGAACTGAGCTGGGGGAAGATACTGATTAGGTCGGTCTCAGGATTCTTGGTATGGTATTACAACCAGAGTAAGAAAACATTTAACAATGATATCTTTCCCAAACATGCATGTATCGCTTTCCATTACGTAGTTTGCCGAATCAAAACAAATCCAGATCAAATACTCGGAGCATCCGAAAATACAGCAATGACGCCAAAAGTGCCACATTGCCACTGACAATACGTAATCCCGATATTGACATATTATAACCATGTGTCAGTTCTCATTTTGATTCCGTTCCCATACCAAAAAGGGGATGTAAACAAAACAAAACAAAAATAAACAACAACAACAACCATGACCCCGCGACTGGCTTTCTTCAACTGAACGGGAAAATCAACCAACTTGAATCATCATCCTTCTCATATCTCTTGACGCATCCTAGGCATTCAAGGAATAGCCAACATGTCAAGGAAACCATCCGCAACAGCCACATCGACAATAACAAGAGGAGGAGGAATGTCACGTACAGCTTCATCAGCTTCAATAGCAATGCCCCCCCCTTCACGAATACCGAATCGACCTCCTTCAACTGCGTCTCACAGAGAAGATGGGTCATCAGAAAGTAGAGCAGGTAGTCCTTCGAAGAGGAACAGGAAACCGAGTGGTCAATCTATCAAAGGTAAAGACCAAGGTGGTGGTACCGGCGAGAGTGGTGAGATCAATATACAGGTCATCGTAAGATGTCGGTGAGTTCAGTCCAACGGTCACGCGATTACCATGAATCAGACGACTCATATACGCGGTATATCATAACAGGGGCCGATCACAACAAGAAGTAGCAGCTGCTTCACCTGTGATAACATCGACTTCAGGAGCGATATCAAAAGCTATCACCATCGAAACTACACCTCTGACATCATCTTCCCTAGCTTCATTCACTACAGCTTCTTCATATGGTGGATCGCATCAACCGTCGACAAAGACTTATCCGTTTGATAAGGTTTTTGGACCGGAGGCAGATCAAACGATGATATTCAATGAAGTAGCGGAAGGAATGTTAGATGAGGTTTTAGCTGGTTATAACTGTACCATATTCGCTTATGGTCAAACTGGAACAGGTAAAACGTAAGTACATATATTTCAGCTTGTGACATTCCTTCCATTTTCGGTGTATAATGAGGGAAGCTGAACTCAACGCCTTGGATGATAGCTATACGATGCAAGGCGATCTCGAGTTGAGTCCCCTTGGCGCGCCCAAATCAACAGCAGGTATAGTTCCAAGAGTATTGCATCGTCTTTTCTCTTTGTTGGAATCAGCCAAAAATACCGAATTTTCCGTCAAATGCTCTTATGTAGAGCTTTACAACGAAGAATTACGCGATCTTTTGGCGACAGAATACAAAGGGGAATCTTCTTCTCAACAGACAGGATTGAAATTGTATGAAGATGGTAAAAAAGGTGTTAACATCCAAGGATTAGAAGAGGCAGGTGCAAGAAGTTTGAAAGAAGCTTTGACTATACTCGATAAGGGTGTAAAGCGAAGACAAACAGCTGAGACAAAAATGAACACTGAATCATCGTGAGTTTTCTCCTAATACAATATTGGGCAAAGCACGATAATAACAATTTGGTTTCATCTATAGTCGTTCACATACAATCTTCTCCATCACTGTTCACGTGAAAGAAACATCTATGAGAGGAGGTGGAGAAGATCTTCTTCGAATAGGAAAATTCAACTTGGTTGATTTAGCTGGATCTGAAGCTATCGGAAGATCTGGAGCGACAGAAAAAAGAGCACGAGAAGCTGGAATGATCAATCAATCACTCTTAACACTTGGTCGTGTCATATCCGCTTTAGTCGAAAAAGGAAGCCATATACCTTATAGAGAATCTAAACTTACCAGATTACTGCAAGATTCATTAGGTGGAAGAACAAAGACTTGTATAGTGGCGACAGTCTCTCCTACCAGATCGAATCTCGAAGAAACTCTCTCAACTCTAGATTATGCTATAAGAGCTAAATCGATTAGGAATAGACCAGAAGTCAACGCCCACTTAACAAAGACAGGTCTGCTAAAAGAATATGTCGGTGATATCGAAAGATTGAAAAACGAATTATTGGCAGCAAGAGAGAAGAATGGTATTTATATACCCGAAGAACAATGGAGAGAAATGCAAGAATCACAGTCTAGACAAAAATCAGATTACGAAGAAGCGAAATTAAAAGCTGGTGTCATCGAGGTTGAATTAGAGACTATCAAAAAGGAATTCGATCAAGTCACAAGTAGATTCTTAGCTACTTCCGAAGAACTATCTCAGGTCAGAGAAGCCGAAAGACAGTTGACTGATCTACTGGAAGAAACTAAAGTGGACTTGGAGAAAGTAAGGGCTGAATTAGAGGAAGAAGCAATCGTATCCAAAGCGTACCAGAAAGGTGAAGAAAGATTAGATAACCTAGCTTCTGGATTGAAGAAAACAGCACAGGAAAGTGTAAGCGACGTTGGTGGTTTATTCGATAAACTGGGCAAGTACCTTCGGTTAGCCAACAGGCCTTCTGTACAAATAGCTGACTGTTGTCTACTTGATATCAGCTCGTAAAGCGAAAGTACTGGGAACGAATGCCGATTCAGCTACTAGATTCGGAGGAGAACTTCAAGGTCTATCCGATGATTTGAGAAACGGTCTTGCTCAGTTACAATCTGTACATGATGGTTTGGGTGAAGAGGTGCAAGGAAAAATGAAGAATTACGCTATGAAAGGGCAGGAAGTGAGTAGCTTATTAAGTACGAGGACAGTCGCCGAACTCAGCTGATGTATTGACCGTTCACAGATATCTCAATCGGATTTACAAAGTCTGGAGAAATCCTTCTCAGCTTTCTCTGATCTTGCCAAACGACTTTCTGCTTCCAACGAGAAGGGCCAAAAAGAAGCCTCAGAATCTAGTAAAGCTATATTGGCATTGAAAGCCGAGGTGCAAAGTAGCGTACAAGAATGGGCGGAAGGAGTCAGCGAAAGAAGTAGAAGTATGGTGGATGAGTTATTGGAGCATCAGCAAGAACACTTAGATACCGTAAGTCTTATTCATTCGCTCTTCACCGATCGTCTCTCTAATGGTGGATTTTGCTTTAGGTTTCGACCGTCCTCGGATCAACAGTAAATCTTGTTGATGCTGTTTTGACGACTACACTTTCTCACCTAGAATTTGAGTCTTCTTCCGCTATTCGATCAAGGGATATCGCACTTCAAGCTTCATCATCTGAAATCAGTCGACTTCAATCGCAGAACATCTTGTTGATAAATCTACTAGCGGATGAAAAAGCGAAATCTGCCAAACTCAGAACAGAATTAGTAGGCAACGTCACTAGGATGATAGAAGGATTCACTCAGCAACAAGATGAAAGCTGGACCAACGCAATTGGCATAGTTACTAACGAAAATCAACTGGCTGTTGGACAGATGCAAGTCTTCAGCGAAGAAGTTACGAGATCTCACGTGGATGGTGAGAGGAAGAGAAAAGATATAGAAGATGAGATGAATATCGGTAAAAGCACGAGTGAGAAGCAAAGACATTTAGGTGAAGAGGTACGTTTGACGATTTCTTATTTGTGAGAAATGATAAATCTTATGCTAATCTATTCGAAACAGGCTTTGGGTAATGTGAAACAAGGTCTTCGAATGAGATTGGAAGAATATGGTGTTGAAACCACTTCGAAAGCTGAATCACAAGTCAAGGTGATTGATGGATATTGCAACAAATTGAACAAGACCGCTTCAGATGGTGAGTAATTCCTTTGCAGTAAAGCTGGAGATGCTTTGTTCCGATATCGAACATTATACGTCGCAGTGCTGATGATCCTTCCCAATAGTCTCAGGAAAAGCGATGTCAAGAGGAAAGAAACAATCAGATTTGTTATCTGCCATATCGAATAACGTTTCTCAGACTCATCAATCATCCAAAATCAGGTTGAATAGGTTATCCGACGAAATTGAGGATTTATCATCTACATTACTTGCTTCGGTAAGTCGGATTTCTGCAGCGTATATTCCGGCATGGCATGTGAGTACACAAAAGCTAAATCATCTTGGGATAGTCATCAACGGCATCGGCTTCATTCACTCAATCACATCAATCTGCATCAGATAAGTTACAACAGATTATCATATCGACTAGTCAGTTCCTCGAAAGAGGTATACAAGAAGATATATCTACTGGTATCACACCTAGAAAGAAGGTATACAACGTACCTAATTCATGGGAAAGAACAGGTACTAGAGAGGCTGTTCTGGCCCATTGGAGGAAAAGACAGTTGCAGAATGGTGCAAATGGAAATTCCGATCAGACAGATGAACAAGATGACTATCGTGTGACGAACTCAGCTCAATCTGAAGAAGGTATCGTTGTGATAAATGACGAACAAACTGAAGAAGCTGGTCATAATGAAGAAGGAAACGATGAAGACTTTTCATCAAGAGAATCAACCTCATCATTGAATGTTCAGATACCATTACCACAATTGACAAGATCGATCTCATCGTCATCAAAAGAAATATCAGTTCCTTCTTCAAATAATCAATACATACAACAACAACCTGCAAAATCACTATCCTCAAGCCAATCTCAATCGTTACGTCAACCATCGAATTCAGGATTACCGATAAAAGCAGGGAAAACAATGAATGCTCATCAATCGTATAATAATAAGAAATTAAGTGGTAATGGCGTAAATCCATTAATGGATGAAAGACCGACAATGACTGTCTTAGGTGAAGGTGTAGGTGTAAACGTTCCCAGACGTACAGGTAGAAGATGAGTTTGAAACCATTAGATGAGGTGAGAGAAGGTCGCTGGGTCGCTGGATATTAGAACGATCCAGCTTTAGAGCTTTGGTTCTCTTATAGTGACAAGTCAACTTAATGTGATGTTTACGTTTCTGGGTGAATATTTTCTTTTTTCCTTTGACAGATTGTGTATGACTTTGGGATTTATATGGACTTTTAGGCCTTTTGTTTTATAGCAAGGAATGGATGACTATGGTTGATGGACGAGGATTTTTTGTCTTCATTTCTGGTTTCTAGGATATATATGAATGAATTAATTAATTAATTAATTGACACAGAGATCTTACCACGAGATTACAACAAGAGCACCATTTGATCAGACGAGTGTTTCCCCAACCGAGTGTGTTCAATCGTATTTCAGTCTCCCGACATTCTCGCCCTACAAGGTTTATGCACATCCAACACTGTAAGCTTTGGCATGTACCATGGGCACGGAACGAAGGGTATACAATAGGTATTTACTGCATCGAATGTACAGTGTTACAGTGTTATACATGATCTATATAAGTATCTGATACAGATGATATGGACGATACAACTTGGCTTGTCCTATGTCCTATAGAGTACTATCTTCTACTTTATCTTCCCATTTCGTGGTTCTTCGTCCTTGTCAAACGGCTGGCAAGCGTGTATTCCCTGATAGAAAAAGAAGGCGTGTCTGGAGATCAAGCTTTCCTTTGTTCGGAGCAATTCAACCAACAAAATACCTTGCGTGTTGATATTCATCAAGCCTTGTACCGATATGATCCAGCAAGTATCTCGTGAGTTAGTTCTTGGACTTTGTCCATACGTTATCCGCCTTGGTTCTGCGCTATAAAACTTCGATCTCTTGTTCTTGTCCACACCCATAACATCTTTGTAAGACCTTTTTATCACCTTGATCGTTTACTAATTCATCAACATCCTCGAATTGATGAACATGTTCAGATTCTTGACGACGTTGATACAGATTATTTCTCGTTCTTTTCCGTAGGCTATTCATTGTACACATCACAAGATAATCATATCAGTACCGCGTTACTGATCACGACCTGAAATTGATGTAAAGGGATTGACTGATCGACTTACTCTCTCAAACCTTGTTCGAACTTTTCTTCCCTTTTTCGCTTCTTGAATTCTTCTCTCCTTGCCCATTCTTTATCTAAACCATCTTCGCCATCCCATTTATCCCAAGCTACTTTCTCCACCTGTAGTCTCAAGAACAACATCATATTACTATATGTTGATGCGTGAGGATTAGGTCTCAGTAAATGTGGTAGTAGATCTTCATCTTTCAATTCTGGATCTGTGAGAAGGTAATCCTAAAATAAGTAGAAAAGAAATTGTCATGTAAGCCCTCCAAATTCCCCTCCATGATAATCTAGCCACACACGAACAGCAAATGGGAAGAGACGATACATGACATGATTTGATATTATACTCACCTCCTTACATTCCGTTTTCGTCAACAAAGAATATTTCTCTGGAATTTTCTTTTCACAATTTTTACACACTCTAATGTCGAAAACCTAACATGTGACACTGAGTCAGTCAATCGTTCTTGTAGTCGCTTTCTTCTCATATGACTTTGACGATGAAAGTAGCTCTCGACTTACTTTCAAAAACTGATTATTGATCTCTAATGTCCCACATTCAACGCATCTAGGTGATTTATCAATGACGATAGCTGCGAATCATTCGTTCATCGTCAGCTTTTGTTTTCTAAAGCACAGCGAATAAAGGCATGAGGTATAACTAACCAGGCTCTTCACCTTCTCTCATTAATTTCTTTTCCCTTTCCTTCTCTCTGGCTAATTCAACCACACTCTTAATTCTATCTCCTCCATCTTTATCTTCTTCAGTCAAGAAACCACCTCTTGAATTATGTAATTTACTCAGATCGTATTCAAAGTATTTTCCCTAACCAGCAGAACAACAAGTCTCATTAGCCCATGTGCTTTTTTCTCAGAAAGCATCACCAAGCATATCCCCATTCGTTTGAGTATGAGCAGAGAAAGTGTGGGAACGACGTGGACGTACTAGACCGGGATCTCTCCTCAAAGGGGCATTTTGATCATCTTTACTTTGTTGTTGTTGCTGAACCATATTCCTAGCTGTAGAAGGTACATTTCCGTTTGGCTTGTGTACATAGGAATGTGACGCATCTCGATTTGTCAATGCCGATGATGATCCACTGGCGTTATTGTTATTATTGTTATTGCTATTGTGATTGCTTGTAAGCTTGTTTTTGGCTTTCAGTCGGTTCAGAGCCGCTAGACGGGCTTGAGAAGCGGTCAACACTGGAGCCGGTACCTGGGCTGAAGGAGCGGACATAGTGAAAACTAGAATGCAGCCTGTACGCAAACTAAGAATAGATACGTTTGAAATAAATGTGAAAGGTGAATATGATTGATCCATCATGTCAGAGGGATTGTTGGGTGGCAAAAAAGAAAGGAGAAAGGGGAAACGCAACGGAATCAAATTCATCGCATAGAAGTACGGACCACGTGGTGTTCTTCGAGATATAGATTAAAGGAAATGGGAAAATGTTGGGAATGAAAAGGTTCTAGGTATCTTACCTTGACATCTTGAGCTGTGAGTGAGCACTTGCTACGAGAACACATCATCGGGAAGAGTATCAGCGGACATGTCAGGTGAGTTAGGGGATTACCATGAGATGGATATCTCGACGGCTAATACGATTTCTGGGAATTGGCAGATCATAAAGCTATATTAGAAGAGGAATTCGAGGTAATTTTGTTCTCTTCCCTTTCTTCATAATATCACAAAAGGTCAAGCAGCTGACGATGACTTGGATTTATGATTGTTGAAATGAGCAGGTACTGGAATCCATCTTTCCAGATGAACTAGAAAGTATGTGATCTGTTCAAAGCGATCATCTTTGAGAACACCTTAAAAACTATAACATGCGACTGCCAACTGATGTTTATTTGGCAATAACTTAGAATTATCAGATAATTCAGTCCAGATCCGTATAGAACCTGAAGAGCAATCATTCACCTATCCCAGTGAGTCATTAACTCTCCCGGTATACACTGTCAACCATATCACACATGCGCTTAAGACTGACGTTGACACCCGTGTCAAAGTCACATTGAATTTAATTATAGATTATCCAGAAACGTATCCTGATGTAATACCGAATTTGAGTATAGAAGAAATTGAAGATGAAGGTGAATTGAGAGATGGTGAAGAAGAGACTATATTAGAAAATTTGAATATTATCGTAAGTTATCATAACTAAACTGTCTATAAACATTTCCCATTCAATCTAGCTGGTTAGGATGACGGAGAGATGCTGATCTGATACCTGACATTGTTTTTTGGATGCATATAGGCAGAGGAATCGATAGGTATGGCAATGACATTCACAATCGCTTCAGCTGCAAAGGAAGCTTTGGCAGTTCTGATAGTTGAAAGGATAAGAAAAGAGAGAGAAGAAGATGACAGGCGTACGAGGGAGTATGAAGAGGTGAGTTCTGTCTACATTGGTATTGGTGATCTCGGCCTTAGCGTAAAGAATATTGTGTTCTGCGAGTCTTGCTGGCTCTCTGGGCTTGATTGTTCGAATCGCTATTTGCAAATTTGTCATTTGGGCTAAAACACAAGACTGATCGTCTTTTTCCGCTTGTACAGGCCGAAGCCGCTCGAACGAGGGGAACACCGTTGACGATCGACGCCTTCAATACGTGGCGCAAATCATTCACGGCAGAGCTCAGAGTGAAGAGGGAGAAGGAAGAAGAAGATCGAATAAAAGCTTTACCTCCTAAAGAGAGGGAAGACTGGAAAAAGAGGAAAGAGAGACCAACCGGTAAGTACAGTCATACTTCCAGGCTTCTTTTGCCAGATGAATGGCGTGAGCTGTCTGGTGTATGTAAATCTGGCGTGAGAACCGTCATCCGCTATCCTGGTTGAGTACGGATTTCACGATTTGGCGCTGACGAGAATGAATGGTGAGTTAGGACGTCAACTGTTCGAATCATCCACTGCATTGGCCACGTCGGACGAAGGATTATATGAAGATGGAGTGGAAGAAGTTGATATGCGAAAGTACACAAGAGAAGAAAGAGAAGCTGAGAGACGTAAAGAGGAGGAAGAAGAGGAAAGGAGAAGACAAGGTCTGGTTAGAGGTGATGGCGATAGTGACAATGAGTAGCAAGATGATCACGGTCCACTATAGAATGAAATTCCGGTGGTTATCATCAATACGAATGACGAAATGTGCCGACTAGCTATGTGATATAGTACATATTTGTATATCATATACATAGAACATGTCCACAAGCAGATAATGCACATCCGCTAAGTTCTATAATTTGTCTAGCGTCTAATCCCCAAATCATTAGATCCTTTTTATAGCTTAGCTTGGACACTTGATCCTGATCCAGGACCTTTCCACATCTTCAAATGAGTCCCCGTCGCGAATGTTTTGTCATTGTTGAAATCTTTGATCTATACAGATTCATATTAGCAATGAATAGAGCAATGGTCAATTGGAGAAAAGTTGTATTACGATACCTACTACGCATCGTAAATTGGCTAGTTTATTCGAGCATTTAATGATTTCGATTAGGATGAAAAGCTCTGTTCCTATAGGTGCGGCTTTCAGATACTGTACTTCCATAGATAACGATACACCTCCAAAATCCGGTAATCCCCAAAATGTAGGTGTATGTATAGCTATCAAGGCTGCGCTTGAACAGCTATAAACAAAAGTAAGTGTCAGAATATCAGTGAGATGCAGAATTGGACATTTGATCATAATCCTCGCTCACGTATCTAATAGCCAAGCATATGCTGCTCCATGCATATTTCCACTTGGATTTGTCATCTCTATTCAACCATTTAGCTAATACATTTTAAGGGAGTACCCTTCGTGAAAGTGATACACATCACACGCACCTTCTGTCATGATCCCTTTGAAGCTCATTTTGAAGCCATCCACTTTCCTCCAGCCCTTCTCATCTTCTGATGGTACTTGATCAATCTCATATATGCTTACATACTTAGCTAGATGATTACCATACCCCGCTGAGCCTATTATCTTTTGAAAGAAATCTTGCTCTTCTGCTGTTGGTTTCGGCATGATTGGTTGTGTCGCAGGCCTATACTTCCATGTGGAGTATCGACAATGATCGTCAAGGCTCCAGTAGTACCTCCTTGTACTGATTGCTATCTATTGCTGTTCACGCTATGGATCAGCAGAAATGTCAATGGCTTTTACAAGATACTCGATATATGTATCGAAATCCCCTCGGATATACAGGAATACCGAAATAACCGGATTTCCTCTCATGATTATGTAATCAATCGGTTGACGCGTGTTTTTGTTATATTGATTGTGATCAGAAAGTGAAATTGATCATCCAGTCTTTGGACAGATCACTTTCAACATCATTGCCTCTTTAAACGATTCACTTGTGGAGAACATACTACGATGATTGGGGCATAGCCCCGAAGCGAAAAAGACATTGACTGATCGCTTGACCAAGAGATTCATTCATCACTTTCGCTACTGGCACTCATAGGGGGAAGAACAAGAATATCAGCACCCGATAATGGCACCCTCCGGCTTGGTCATCACCAAGCTGGGTGTCCAAGCTACATCTTCCGATGATCAGGTGAAAGGATTGCTATGTCTCAAGGTAAGATCATTTCGAAATACCTGAGCTCTGATGTATCCGCTGACTGGTCATCTGCTCAGATCTCCTTGCCCAAAGATGCTGAAGGTAGACCCGGCGCAAGATGGGCTCTGTTCAATTGTAAGCACTTCATTTCCTCTTCCAAGATGACACAGGACTCACAATGTTCTGTTCTTCGACAGCGAATCCTCCCAAGCTCCTTTCAGCACCAACGATATTACCACTTCCTTTACCTCTTCCTGCATCACGTACTCCATCTCTACGCACAGCTGCGACTCTACTTTCACTCTCTGCTTCTACGAGTTATCCACCATCATCCCCTTCAGGGCTAGGGGGTAAACCATACATCGATGTGTCTAGCACGACTGGCAAAATCTTTGTTGTGGTGGATCCTGTATCCGGAAGGAAAGGGAGTCAAAATCATCGATCTGTGGGATCAAGTAGTACTCAAGGAGCTAGAAAGGATTGGTTGGTCTGTATGGAATTTACGGTTCCATTAGAACAAGATGTAGAAGAGGGAATATCAAAGGTGAGTTTATCATCATCTTTTAAGCTTCTGAAACTGACCTGGTAACGTGTTTATAGGTTCTACTACCCTTGCCCAAATGTTTAGATAATATTATTCGTTTTCAAATCCTCTCTCCATCTTCCGCATCCTCCTCACCCTCTTCCATGTCGTCCGTACAACAAGAAGTGAACATACTCACAGATCCTAAAATGCTGCCTCTACCTCCGACAGGTACAAAGTCTTCACCCAGGCGAAGATCCAACTTCAGTGACCGTAGGGACAAGCCCAAGGGGAAATTAAAAGCTACTTTGGGAGAAGAAGAAGGGTGGGAAGATGGAGAAGATCTAGGTCCAGATGATGTACATAGTGAAAGTGGCGAAGAGACAGAAATGAGTGATGAAGGAAGTGATCAAGAGAGCGGAAGCTGGCTAGAAGGTAGATTCCCGTGGTGAGTGATTCGGTCAAATCAAATCGGCGCTATGTGAGCTCACAAGTGACGGGTCATCCTGAATCTCTAAAGTACCGATATTCTTCGCCTTGAATGGTCTTTCAACTCTCCCTCTTCATTCGACATACCGACTCTGCAGATATCTCCTACATGGAGTAAACGGCAATCGTCTATATCCATTGCTTATCTAGCACGAATACCAGATACGGATATGCCAGTTCAGCTGGCGATCGATGTCCCGGACGGCTGGGGATGGTCCGACCTCTCGATTCAAGGTGAAGGTCTAAGCAACTGGAGATGCGTACATGGCGGTTGGACATCTCCAAAAGGAGAAGAAATGATTGATCCAGATACGACATTGGAAGCAGGTGAATATGAAGATTCTTTCGCTACTGTTCGAGCCAAACGAAATCGGCTTCTCACCCCTACAAGCTCTTCCGAGTCAGACATGAACACTTTCCATCCTACTGTCAGTAGTGCTCATTCTTCAGCAAGCTTAATGCGTCAGACTCTCCCTTCGTTAGGTGATAAAATGGAAGATTTCTCCTTCGAATTATCATCCTTGGAACAGAAACCCTTGACTCCCAAAAGTCTCAGAAAGTCTCCTTTACAAATGTTGGTCAATTCCACTTCTTCTTCAAATGGGAAATGGGATGAGCCCAGAGAAGGAAATATGTTCAGTTTATATTTCGAAGATCAAGGGGATAGATCTATCACGGTACAAGCAACTCTCGTGCCAATCGACCAACTGATGCTCATATCTCCTTCTTTGCCTGTCAAAATACCGTTTGTCAGGATTGGAGATGAAAGGAATACTCAATGTCAAGTACAATGTCCTTCAGCGACTTATGGGAGTGCTTCGACTCCTTCGTCCGAAATGGAATTGATAAATACTTCCCTCGGAGGATCGTTCACTTGGACTGATGGTATCGGCCATCCCCTCTCTATACGAGGTGGACGATTAAAGGGAAATGTATTTGTCAAATTACGTCGATCTACTTGGGGCATAATCACGGCTTCCATGACATTCCCGTTTCCTAAAAACTCCGAGGAAGTAGGATTTATCATTCCTCTTAGTGGAGAAATGAGAATCAGCAAGACGACGCTAGACGGTGCGGAAGTGCCCAAAGCAGTCTACAGCCACGACGGGAAAAGCAATATCCGAATAGCAAAGAGAGAAGAAAAAGCTGGTGGCACAGTCGAATTCGAATGGGATGTTGCATCATTTTCCAAAGGTGATATCGGGTTGCCGACTTTCGAAGATGCGGAAGGTGAATTAAAAGTTGAATTGATTGGTGATGACTGGACTTGTGAGTGCATCTTGTCGTGATGGCTTCGAAACGCATGGGCTGATTCAAGTTATAGCATGTCTGAAATCGATTGTAACGAATCTCACATCCATCTCATCGACCACATTCACTTATCCATTATCTTCTTCTCAGCCTACATTCACCCTTCTTCCCATTTCGTCGACGACGAAGAAGAAGAAAACTTTATTATCATTGTCGACATTGATTAACCTGTTCATGATATGGTTGTTACTATCCATGGGTCAACAAATACAAAGATTGAGAAACGACATTGAGTTTGTCAAAGATGAATATAAAGATCTGAGGTTATATGGAATTCCTCAATCGATCATCACCGCTACCACCACAACCACTATTACTGAAGAAGTTTTTATTCCTTCATCAACCACTACGACGATGGAAAATCCGACGGGTGCTCCTGAACCCAATCTTCAACAAGACCTGACGAAGGTTGAGAATAAGGAAAACATAGGATTGGTAATTGATGAAAAGAACTATCCACTGGGAAGAGTCGTTTTTGGTAACATGGGTCAAGAATGGGAGAAATGGTTAACACATCCTACGTGAGCATATATTCTTCCGCTGTTCGGACAATCAAAAAGAGCGTACAAACGGACAAATGCTGATTTATCGATCTTCACAGCGTAAGAACAATTACTAGAGGTGTAAGTTGGATTTGGAACACCGTCATCAATTTGATCATACCTTGATTGAGAAAGACCTCTGGAGACTGATTCGGGAGAATCCGGTAAAACGCTAAGGGAAACCTATAATATTGACTATTGAGCAGTCAAGGCAAAATTTTGTGCGTTTCTGATTTGATGTCATCCCATTTATCTAATTCACATGGATGTATGTACAAATACAGTGCGAGATAGACATGCCACTCTTCCTCTCGTCTGAATTCACTCATAAGAATAATCTCCACTGCCATAAATTTCCTTCAGCCTCCCAACGATCTCTTATCTGTCGAACGGGAACTTAGTTGTAGCTCCTACATGTCGACTTGTTCTCCCGAAAAATTGCATATGAGGACGATACCTGTCACATCGTGCACGAGTCCCCTCACATCTTGTACCGTAGTAAGACATGTATCATCGAAAAATTCCTGCAGCCCGAACCTAGGCTCCTTCGACTTGAACCGACCGCTGTACAGTATATGAGCTGGTCCTTCCTCCGGTTCGGTATGACATGCCATATATCTTTCGCCAAAAGACGTGGAAACCTGAAATGGCGCCATCATTCAGTGTCATTTTTCTTTTGCTCTGCTAAAAATGTGACACGCACATCTTTGAATGGTGTATACATCTCCTCCGTCCCGGCTCCATCGCATAAGCGGCCTCCAAGTAGTCTGCCGTTATGAGGTGAGCTGACTAGTCGAGGGGTTAGGTCATATATCGTAACAAATAGTTCTGTAAGCGAATCGGCGGTAGGAATTTCGACACACTTTAGACCGCTTGCACTTCTCCAGCTATCTGGACCTCTGCCTTGCCAAGGATCCCAGAGCAGTGTCCGGTGGAACCAAACGGAAGGATCCAGTACGATTGCTCGCTGAAAATCGGGATCATCGGTATTATACATGATCCTGCATAGGAGTGATGGACAGCGTGTGTGATCGAAGGATACCTTCGAGGGCTGTAGTGGTGAGAGAAAATCGTACATTTTGATCTCTGGGACAGGCCAAGTCGGTGTAGTCGATAAACAGAACGCTAGATCCGCCTTCTTATCGCTACTGTGAATGTAATAATGATGTATGAAACCCGTTTCTCCCTTAAATACCATGTTTGCGAGTTCCAAATGTACCTTCACATGACCCGGAAAGGGATGTGGATTTTGGTGAGGCAATAGCAGAATCCAAGTAGGGTTTAAACTACTGGTGGGAACCAGGTTTTCTGTTTCGTAGATCTGAAAACAGTAGCTAAGAAAAGTCAGCACAGCGTGAATCGCGATGTAGGACCAACAGGAAGGAACATCATTCACTGATTGCCCGTCATCTTGACTAAGCTGAGCAGCAAGTGGTCTCTCAATAAAGCTATACTCAGTCGTCTCCCTGGAGACTCGACAGACTTCGTGAAAAATCAACGTCCATCTTCAGTATCACTGTAGAAGTAGTTATATGTGGCTTTGTAACTTACTCCCAGAATGGTTGCAGTTTTCCAGTCGTAGAAGACTACTGAATCCTCAAATCTCCACCAAAATTTGCTACTACTGAGATTTCTTGATATCTCACTATTGTGGGTTCCCCCCTCGGCAGATGGAGCCGGAATGTAGCAATTCTCGTAGGGTGTCGCCCAATCATCATGGTTGAACAGATGCAGAAGATGTAGCTTTTGTATAGATGATTCTCGTTCATATTCTGCAGTCATGACAACGTCATTCTGTATATTACATGTGGTAAAATCGTCGATTTTAGGTTTGAAAGATAGGTATAGCGTTTTAGCGCTGCCATGGTTCTGTGCCTCCTTCCGCCTTTCCACGAAAGATGCGATCGATGCATTTGGTGTCGGTGGATGATTGCGGTAAATGTGTAGTTTCCGGTGCATGAAAAAGGAGAACAACCTTCCTGTTACTCCAGATAGTATAGCACTATAACGCAATAAACATAATTATTTTATGTGGTAACCGCATTGCACATGCTATTGATCACTTTCGGAAAACCTGACATCTATTGCTCATGCTATAGATCACTTTCGGAAAACCTGACATCTATTGCTCATGCTATAGATCACTGTTCATCCGGTGGAGGTGTCGGAAAATCTGACATCTATCGCTCATGCTATTGATCACTGTCGGATTTTCCGACATCCGAAGTATACTCCGCCACAATGCCTAACGAGCATTGGTGGATTTACAAAAAGCCCATTTGCCTCGCTCGACTTTTTTGGATTGTGATGCCGACGCCGTCACTACGTACCCAGCCGGAGATGCCAAAACCCGATCAGTCGAAGGAATGGTAAATGTAAAGTGCTGAGCCTCGAAGATGAGAAATATTGCATTCCTTCGTGATCAGTCTGCGAAGCTGTTCTCTTGGACTGATATTCTTGTCGCTCGTTTGATATTGTGGGACACCATAGAGATGTCTACGAAGGGTCAGTTGCAGTGAAGATGTCCCGGTGATGTAATGGTTGATTCGTTTGCATGTTGCAGCGCAACGAATAAGACTTATGGCGTCGAGGAAGGGAAGAAGTAGCTCCAAAAGGCTGGTTCGATCAAAGACCATCATGTAAGTTATTGTAAATTGGATGACATGTGATGAGTGACGAGTGGTGAGTGATATACGAAGTACAGTATGTGATGAGGAATGATGACGAGAGCTGATTGTATATGGAGGTAGTGTGATTGAAGATAAAGGAGAAGAGGTGAAAGATGATGCTCTAAAGTGGAAAGATGCAAGGATGAAGGAAGATCAAGAAGGAAAAGATGAAAGATACCCTGACAACGCATTTGATTGTTTGAGAACCCTCATTACTTGGTGCACCGTGCCGGAGCTCATCGGTATGATTGATTAATGGAGCATCAGTAGACTGAGTAGACTGAGCGACAAGTTAGAACATATATATCAACTCGCATAACGCAAGAACTCTTTGATTATACAATACTCTAAGTCGCACTGACCACGTCTACTCTACACCATCTACCCAAATGCCACTGTATCCCTCTAGAACCTCTCATTTTCACACTTTCTGATACCTGACCATCCGATCAGTTTACCCCTTTGCTCTTTCATTCCCTTCTGTTTTAATCTCAATGCTTTCTCAGACTTCGCTTAGTCCATCTGTTGATGGTATATGACTAACTCGTTGCAGACAAGATGCAATAAATTTATCTCACTCTTCCATGCTCAAAGTACATATATCACCTTGACTTTGGCTTATCGAAGGAATTCCGCCAAAAGAATGATGACATCATGATAACTTTTTCTCGCATCGTAACTGGATAAAAGTTGAAAACCGAAGTTTGGTCCCAAGTACGATGTATGATCCAATTTATACTGTCTTTCTGCTATCAATACTCATCGACTACCGCTTGAGACCCACAAACTTGACTATCTTGCATCCTTGTAGAACTTTCCATCATGTCAGTCCAAGCTGGATCTTCATCTCGAGCTCAAACAGTCAGCGAGACTCTATCTTCCGTCATAGGATTATTAGAGCATGATCAGAATCTGAAGAAAGTGAGTTGATCCTGTTGTTCTATCCTATATGCAGACAAGTTACACGCCCTACATCTCCATCATTCATGTATATTCCCTATGAAGAGCAGAATATTGACGAATTGAATTCGTGCAATAGGCTATCAAAGAATCCATCGAACCAATTGACGATTTATCCAGAGGAGCTATAACTGAATTGAACAAATTACATTCTGCGCCATTTTCACAACGTGAGTGCAAGATCTATCCGATCGCCCCAAAAGCATACTGGCTTGAGCACATCTGACAAGTCTTTCGAGAAGAGATTGTTGTAACCATGAGCTGATCTGAGCTTATTCTCAACCTGGATACAGATGCCGAAATATGTCAAAATGCCATTAATATCATAGGCAAAACACAATCATTATGGACCGACGTAGCAAAGTTAATACCCGAAAGTGAATTTTACCGGTATGTGTACCATTCTTTCCTTACATCTGATATATATAGTGCTGCAATACCAGCGAAGATACACTCAATGAAACCTTCCGCTAATGTTCTTTACCTTTGTGTAGATACCAATTCGCTCTTGGACCCACCATGAGAGCTCTTACAACTTCCATAGTCTTAGCTAGATTCATCTTACATGACGACCTTACTCCTTCGCATACCATTTCTACTGTTCTTGGGTGTGAGTTGGATCAATACATCTCTTCCTCACACGTCACGTCACGTCAAATCAGCTTCTCAGCTACTCCGAACCATGATAGCGGCTAAAAGGGGATTATAAGCTGATTACTGTCTTTGGATGATTAGTACAATCTGAGTCTACTTCCGTACTTCAATTGTCAGCAGAAGATTATTTGCAAGGTGTCATAGGAGCTGTCAATGAACTCGTAAATATCCCTCCTCATCTTCGTATTCCCCTTTCATGTTTATCCAATTGCTTGTATGTGGACACGGGACACGGGACACGGCTGATCATTACGTGGAATGAATGTAGCCTAGATTATCAGTAAATGCAGTTACAGCTCAAAATTTCGAATTACCAGTCAAGATTGCAAGTTTCGTCAATGATATATTCGCAAGTTATTCTCTTGTGAGTGTTTCAATATACTTCCTGATGATTTGATGAAGAACAGGTAGGACTGATTCGGAATGATAGTTGAATTTGAGAAATGACGCTCTGAGACGGAAGTTCGATTCGTTGAAATATGATCTCAAAAGGTGTGAAGATGTCGTATATGATCTGACTCTCAGAGGATTGACCAAACCAAGAGAATAAAATGGACGACGGATGATGAACGTTGTTGAATCACAAGCGATCGAGAGAAGCGTAAGAGGATAGTCGTGAAGGGCAGAGAGACATATCATGCCTTGAGATGCCAAGGATTAGAGAATTGAATCGCCTCTTCGTTGGAAGAGGACGGTTATCCGCAACATGTCACCACAAAAATGACGAAAGTACCATTATGGATTATGCATTCAATCAAATTAGGTTTTAGTAATAGCCTAACTGGAATTAGCTAAATCCTCTTCATCTATCTGAACCTTCTTTTTCTTCTTCTCCGGCCCATTCTCATTCTTCTTCGCAGGTTGCATCCCTTGCTGTAGGCTGGCTTTTGCTTTTTCTTCTACTAACCTCTTTCGATTCTCCTCTTTTGCCTTTTTCTGTCTTTGAACCAGTAAATTGCCTATATCCACACCTGCGGCTTTCAATCTACCTAATGATTTTGTATTCAGTTGAGCCAACTCTTTCGCAGTGTAATTCTTTCTTATACCACTGACAGTTCGTGATGTCATTGAAGTGGGTGCTATAGATACTGCGTCTTCGGACGCTGGTGTTCCAGGGATTGATATTGGTGTATCATCTGGATCATCGTCTAATCCAGGCCATCTTGGAAGGATGTTGAGTAATGGATAGAGGTTGAGGTTGGAAAGTGTTTTCACGTCAGTTATAGGCAAAGCAGAAGGGAGGGATGATGATATGTATATGGATGATGAAGAGGATTCAGAAAGCTAAAGAGGTGATGAGACAATATCAATTTCACAAACTGAGAAGTAGGCGAGGATATCCCTATCACTCACTTCTCCATTTTCGCCCATTTGAATTATTGTGAAGGAATCCTTCAATACCTCTTTCTCAGTATCTGACAATTCTTCCCGAGAAATAGGTTCCTGTCTATTCTCAATTCCAGGGCCGGGATTCTTCTTCAGTACATTCCAAGCTGTGTCAAGTGAAACGACTATTTGACCATGGTCGTTCGGTAGCACGCTGAAATCTAATATAGGATAAGGTAAAGCTTGCGTGTGTACTATTGGCGAGGATGCTGTATCGGAGGATAAGATGAAAGAATGTAATGCTGCGGCTCTAAGTATGAACATTATATCAGCTCTGAGCAGTCTTTCTCATCGGCTTATGGGGAGATATTGCTTACCCTTCAGAGAAAAAAAGTATCATTGTCTTTCCGTTGAATTGTAAACTATCGATTTTCTTGATACATACACCTTGTCCTGAAGGTAAGATATAGCCTTCAGGTGCAGTATAGAACGTTTCTTCTTCTTCTCGTCCTCCTTCTCCGCTAGTTTCACCCGAGTCTTCGGGTTTTCGAATTCTACTTTTAGACTTATTTTTACGCATATAACTCCTGACTTTTCTGTGAGGTAATACAGATGGATAGATGTCAACTTTCGATAGTAAAGTGCCATTTGACCAATCCCATATTCGAAGTGATGCATCACCACCGCCCGATATTAATGTAGATGGTTGTGATGGAGGTATATGAAGAGCTGATACGAATCTACGGATATATCGGATGATTAGTTGATCGAACCGTTCAAAAACATCACAGATAGCTCACCCATCATGTCCAAAGAGATATCTTTCAATCACGTATGATTTAGGATATCTTGATACTCGAATATGTTCATCACGATCTGCTGTGATGAGATGTTTTCCATCTGGAGACACAACATGACAATTTACGACGGACACATGACCTACATTCAGAGCGCTGTCAACATCAGGCTGAACTTTTTCTCTGATACTCTTACTCACCAAGTAAATAGGTACTCTCCGGGTTCTTTGATGGATCAGATACTAAAGAGTACATTGGTATTTTGGAAGTGGACGGATCAGATGGAATTGGATCGAGAGGGTATCTATCCATAGTTCAAGATGAGCATTTCAGTAAGGAAATATGCCAGAAAAGCTCACGAGAAGACGTCTCCGACTTTATCAGATATAATGATAGATTGATCTTGGCCAAAACTGACATGTGATGCTTTCTTGATCAATGTTCTATTATACAACACCTCAATCAGCTAACGCATATTCGATTGATAGGGTGTTAAGCTAACCTGGTACTTCTGAGCTTGAGCTCTTCTTCTTCAACATCCCATACTTTGAGAGATTTATCTTCTCCTGCACTGACAACTAATTTACCGTCATGGGATACAGCGATATTTCGGATCAATCCATTTTGATGCGCTCTGTTATCTACTGAAGGCGAAGAGATCACCTTTGAGCTACTGGGATCGAGCAATACCACCGAAGATCCGGCAGCGACTACCAAGCTGTTCGATGAGGATGCGAGCGCTAACGGTGGGAACGATAAGTTTGACATCTTGTTGCGCGGAGTAGTGTGATTTGATCAAGACCTTTTCTGACTGTTCTTCTTTTCAGAAAATCACTTTCTACCTCTTTTTTTAACTTTTACTGTCATACATCAGAGCGAGTGTCTCAACTTTCTAATTACATAATATAGTAGTAGTCTTGGGATAAATAGCAGTAAACTCAATATCAGATTTAATAATAATCAATAATCGTATGGCGCGTCGCGTAAATTCATTTCGTGGTTTAAAGAAACGCGTTCTCCCCCGTTTTTTTCCCTCATTTACTCATTTACTCATTTAGATCAATCTACTTCTTTCAATCATCTTGGTCAACCTCATATCCAACACAGTTCATTGAGTCTTGCATAACCTCATCAGATCGTGCTGCTGGCTATAGACGAACATGGTGAGCTAGCTGTCATCTGGATTTCTCAAAGACATTTAGCTGATCCTTCACAGTCATCTCCACCTATACCACCTTCCTCTCAAGCGAGACCCAAGCGACAACGTTCCCATTCTCGTTCGAGGTCACCTACTGCAGGTCCATCGGGTACACCAGGTCCACGGTCATCCCCACCTCCTTCTTCCTTACCGCCTTCATCTCCTCCAGCACCTTTCTCTGATTTTGGCGATGAAGCAGACCTGGGAGATGATGCTGAAGTGGAGATGCGTCAAATGGGAAGAGCCAGAGAGGGTGATGATGACGAAGACGAAGATGGAGAAGACCTTTTCAATGATAGGATGTTAGAGTGTGTTGGACCTTCTACTGTACATGTTGAGGAAACACTGACAATGTTCGTGCAGAGACTATGACGCAAATGATGCCCTCGACACGTATTCACAAGCTGATTTGGATGACCGATCTTCTGTCGCTGAGATGACTCGTGGCGAGCGTCTCGCGGCTGAAAGAGCTATGGAGAGGCGAGATCGGGGACTGGGAGGAAGAAGAGCTGGTCGGAGAGATCATATGCCGGCTTTCCTTCAATCTGATGATGAAGATATGGACGGTCTCGGTGAAGGTCCTCTGGCAGGTATCAACACCAGAAGAAGAAGAAGGCAATATGACGAGAGAATGGATGAAGATGATGTGGCAGATGAAGAGGAGATGTCATTGGAGCATCTTGGTGATGTCAAAGCTGCTTCTATAGCAGAGTGGATCTCCATAGATGTGGTTCGAAGAGCTGTTCAGAAACATTTCAGAAGTTTTTTGATGACTTACGTTGACGAGAACGGTCAATCGGTCTACGGACAAAGAATCAAACATCTCGGTGAAAGTGAGTCTTGCACTATAAATAGTAGAAGCTGATCAATTGTAGTCAATTCTGAATCGCTCGAGGTTTCTTTCCTGCACTTGGCGCAATCAAGACCAATCTTGGCATACTTTCTTGCTAATTCCCCTCAACCCATGTTGGCTTTATTCGATGAAGTTGCCCTTGAAGCCATTCTTCTGTACTACCCATCATACGACAACATCCATTCAGAGATCCACGTAAGAATAACCGAATTACCCACTTCTCTTTCCTTGAGGGATCTTCGACAATCGAATTTAAACTGTCTAGTCAGAGTAAGCGGAGTCGTAACACGACGAACAGGTGTTTTCCCTCAACTGAAGTATGTCAAATTCGATTGTGGAAAGTGTAACGCTACTTTGGGTCCTTTCTTCCAAGATACAAACAAAGAACTCAAGATCTCCTTCTGTTCAGCATGTGAAAGTAGAGGTCCATTCACAGTCAATTCCGAACAAACCGTTTACAGGAACTACCAGAAAATGACGCTTCAGGAATCACCTGGAAGCGTTCCTGCTGGTCGATTACCTCGACACAGAGAAGTGGTTCTACTTTGGGATTTGATCGATATGGCTAAACCAGGAGAGGAGATTGAAGTAACCGGTATCTACAGGAATAACTTCGACGCCTCCCTCAATACCAAGAACGGTTTCCCCGTCTTTTCAACTGTGCTTGAAGCAAATCACATCAACAAGAAGGAAGATTTGTTCGCTGCTGTAAGACTTACTGAAGAGGATGAGAAGATGATTCGAACCATGGCAAAAGATGAACGAATCGCTAAAAGGATTGTCAAGTCAATCGCGCCATCCATCTACGGTCATGATGATATTAAGACTGCTCTTGCACTCTCCCTGTTTGGTGGTGTGATGAAGGATATCAACCGAAAGCATCGAATTAGGGGTGACATCAACGTTCTTCTCCTTGGTGATCCTGGTACAGCGAAATCTCAGTTCCTGAAATACGTCGAGAAAACAGCGAATAGAGCGGTATTTACAACTGGACAAGGTGCTTCCGCTGTTGGTCTGACTGCGTCAGTGCGAAAAGATCCAATCACACGAGAATGGACACTGGAAGGAGGAGCATTGGTCTTGGCCGATAAAGGTCACTGTCTGATTGATGAATTCGACAAGATGAACGACGCCGATCGAACTTCGATTCACGAGGCAATGGAACAACAGTCAATCTCAATATCAAAAGCTGGTATTGTGACTTCTTTACAAGCCAGATGTGCGATTATCGCAGCTGCGAACCCAATTCGAGGTCGATATAACCCTACTATTCCATTCCAACAAAACGTCGAACTCACAGAACCTATCTTGTCACGTTTCGACGTTTTATGCGTAGTGAAAGACGCGGTAGACCCAGTTCAAGATGAAATGTTAGCTCGATTCGTAGTCGGAAGTCATACTAGATCTCATCCTCAATTCAACGAAGCTCAAGACGAGATTAATGTGACTACATCGGTCGATGCGGATGTAAGTGGTATCTCTCGGACACCGTTCACCTTGGACATACGCTTACATGGCATCAACGCTAACTCGATGGCTTCGTACACAGATCATTCCCCAAGACGTCCTACGAAAATACATAATGTATTCAAAAGAACACATTCGACCTAAATTACATCAATTAGATCAAGATAAACTTGCTAGATTGTACGCTGATCTACGAAGAGAATCCCTCGCTACTGGATCTTTCCCCATTACCGTTCGACACCTTGAATCGATGATTCGAATGTCAGAGGCCAGTGCCAAGATGCATCTTAGAGAGTATGTCAGAAGCGATGATATCGATTTAGCTATCCAAGTCGCCGTAGGATCCTTTGTGAATGCTCAGAAGATGAGCATTAAGAAGACTTTGGAGAGGGTGAGTTTTTTCTACTCGCAATCCTTGTGTGCCAACGAGAGCAGTAGGACTGACAAAGGAGTCTTTTATTAGGGATTCCGAAAATACGTACACCAAGCTACTGATCACGAAGAACTTCTTGCTTTCCTTCTTGGACAAATCGTCAAAGAGGTTTCGCAGCAATATAGATTACAACGGGGACAAGATCTCGAAAAAGCCAGTGTCAAAGTGGGACAATTGGAAAAGAGAGCGAAAGAATTGGAGATCTATGATATCAATCCATTCTTAAGAAGTCAACTGTTTATCACCAACGGGTATAAGTTGATTGATGTTCCAGGTCAAGGTAAGATCATTGAAAAAGTGTTCACGAGGGGTTAATTCATGGAAACTGGAAGAAAAAGGTTGGAGAAGTGATGTGGACTATTGGTATTTCGTGATCGGTTGTGACATATTTGCTTTGGTAGACTTATATTCGATACTTGAGTTGAGATCTAATTTGCATGTATCAATACGCTTTTACAATGGGTCACTCTGACGTGCAGGACACAAACATCAATCCTGCCAAGATCTGACCGGAAAAAGATATTGTTGCGACGACATCGGTGCATATCACAAGGAAACCTTCTTCTGACATAGGTTGCATACACCAAAAGATACCTAATGTGACCCACTTGATTCGATGTTGCAGATACTCAAAAACCTCTTCTAATCATGGTATTTACCCTTGAAACCGGGAGCGATTTCTTCATCTTCTCTTTCTCTATAAGCAGCTCTTTTCTTCTGCTGCCAAGTTTGTTTGAGAGTAACGAATTCGCCCATAGTAGGCGGTTTGTGACCCAATTCTTCGAACTCATTCTTTGTGAATCCTTCTCTTTGTAATAAAGGTGATTTGATTGTGTTCAATTGTAAATCGTTAGAAGGTCTAGCGAAATATAAGAGACCCAACCTGTCGTATTGATTTTGATCGGCAGGTGGGACTGACACCTAGCGTAAAGGAAGATTGAATCAGCTCTCGTATATTGTATGCAAAGATGTAGCCATTAAACTCACTCTATGAACAGTAGATTTGATATAACCAGCGGTTAAGAAACTCAAAGCATCACAAGTATTAACAGTCAAAGAACCATTCAAGGGTTTTGCCCATTTCCAATCACCAGTTTTATGATCTTTAATCTGTAAAGCAGCAACAGGCTGTCTGAATAATAAAGTCAATGTACCCAGATCAGTATGACCTAAGGAATATAAACCATCTTTCAATTGATTTAATTGTTCACGAGTGAAATGTCGATACATCATATATCTTAAATGATCTTCTGATGGATTTTCATATTTATGTAAATTCGTAAAGAAATCTTCGGGAAGTTCGAGCGCAATTGCTATTAATGTATGTAATGGGTCAAGTACATTGGTGTGTAATGACTATTTTAAACAAACAAAGCCAATGTCAGCTTTTTTGGTTTAATGAGAATAAAGTGATCAAAAAGAATCGATCATATTTACCTTTGCGAATTGTTCGATTTCACCAATGTTCTCTTTGATGACATCAGGATGATCTCTAGGATGATATCCATCGAATTCTTCCAAAACATATACATTAGCACATCATATAGTTGTATGTACTCATGTATGAATGACAAGTTACTCACTTGGAATATTATAAACTTCAGTTTGATCTTTGACGCCACCACCTAATACAGCTCTTCCAGCAGGCCTGTATCCGTTATATTCACCATTTTCTAAATCTGGTATGTATTTAGATTTTTCTTCCAAAGGTAAATCATAAAATTTAGCTCCTAATGCGAATTGTCTATCTACTTTTGATTGTTCAATACCATAATTCACAACGTAGAAAAAGCCTTTGGTCCTAATCGCTTCAATGAGAGTTTGAGCAAGTTCTTTCCTTCCTTCAGGATCATCGAATTTGGATAAATCGATTGTGGGTACTAGAGATGATGTAGATCAGCTGACTATATCGGATATACCAATAGAATCGTCCCAACAGCGCTCGGCGCTATAATGACCACTCACAATCAGCCCAATCCAAGTTCTCCTTGGTCTCGGGGACGTAATCGTATTTGAAGATTTGCGGAACAGCAATTGGCATTGTGAATTGTGAATTGATGGTTTGTATTTAGTATTTGTCTAAATCAGATACAGAAATATATGGCTTTCGTATGTGGACGAAAAGTAGAGATGCATTTCATCCAGCCTTGACTTTATACTTGTATGTGAGTATACTGTTTCAGGTCATCACATGAGGGATTATTCAGTAACGTATGACTGAAATCATCAATAGATCACATCACATCACTTGATCCTTGCTCATTAGCAAATAAGTCGTGATCATCTTTGGATTCTATATCGGCTGAATCCGAAGATTCGAAACTGAACAAGACGAGAACTCAATACTTACTGTCTTCCCTGTACTGTCGTCCGTACCAGCTCCTACCAGGCTGAAAAGGAGATACAAGCAAGATCAATTGGTTGTGTCATGCCTCCAATTGCGCCATCGACGGGAAAAAGAGAACGTCGGTCATGGCCGAGATGAGAGATGCCAACGCACTGATCGGAAAATTCCGATTTGACGGGATGTGATAAGATTAAGTCACACGAAAAATCTCATCTCGTTTGGGAGTACAGACGCTATTCTTGCAGCCGGAGGATGATAGATCATATCACACATAGCTGTAATGCAAACGAATAGTGGTGTTGGTATTGTCTCATTTACGTACGATTCATTCGAAATATGTAGCCAGAACCAACATATCTCTCTTAGATGTACCATTTGCCCGACTTTCCCTAACAGTTCTTTTGAGCTGTCTCATATTGTGTTAACGCATTTCTGACTCTGGGGCCTTAGCACCTTCCAATGATGGCCCGGCTCTTCTTCAATAGCACACTGTATACCTAGCATGACAGTACCAATGTGTACTTTGTCGGATTCAGGTTCGAAGCATATTTTGAAATGTGTAGGATCCTTTCTTACATTGAATATATTGGCGACTGATCATGAATGCACGTGCAGGACACCACCAGGATTTTCCTTTATTTCCAACTCTTGAGCCAGGACACCGGAGAACAACAAATACGTGAACAGGCGACTTCTCCGCGGTTAGTGTGAGTGGTATTCGCCCTCGAGAGGAGTTCCCCTGTGATTGTCCGATAGTGCTCATCATTGTCAATTGAATCATCTCGCCAAGCATACATGGTGATTATGGGGAGATAAATACAAGTATAGCGCTATCTTCTACGCCCGACCCGACCCAAGCATTCTAGCATATGATCTCCCATCTTCTTCAGCAAGTCGCTATCTGAACGTGAGCCCAAAAGCATCCAGCTCCCCAGAGGTCTCCTCAGAGGTATGCACCAATTATTGGAATTCAGACTGAGAGGTTAACGTACTGAAACATTGGAGTTGTAGTATCAAATGATACAACTATAATCCATATCTGCGATATTATTATTGATGAGTTCATGTGATCTATGGTATTCACAACGGATATCTATCTGAAAATACCACTCATGAGGTCGCATAATCTGTACCTTCCTTTCTCATTATCTGGACTGAGCTGTATCCCGGATGTCTTGATGAGATACAAATATCGGACTGCCGAAACAGACGAAGATAAGGGGTCCTGAATGCGTACATATTGACTGTAAAGCCCAAAACGGAGGCATATCTTCAGACGTCTCTTTCAACAAATAGTACTATCTATCACGAATGCATAGACGCATCTTACTCACCTCCCTCTCTTGAGCTTGGAAGGATATTAGCAAGCTTTGGAGATAACTCAAGTGCACGGACTAAAATATCAAAGGTTTTCTTGTGTGATCATCTTCATCGGACTTGACCGCACCAAAATCAGTAAAAGAACAACTTTGATTCATGAGAAACATTTCAGTTGACATATGATCGCGTTTCGTTATCTCTTCAGTAAGTTACGAGAGATCACTTCCTCCTTACAGAGATTCATTTTACGTGTGTATACTCATATATCATAGTCCATTCATCACCTCCACTCACAGGACCAACGAATCACGGCGACTACTTTGAAAAAAGGACGACCATTTCGATACGGATACGGTAAACAAGAAATACACGAATATCAATCTCCATATCATCAAGGGTTTTTCTTTGAAGGACGCATCTAAAGGACGTTCGTTGGCACTGAAGAGAATAATACCATAAAGCGAAAGTAAATACAAGAGGATCTTGTTCGTCTTCGACTTGGTATCTCAAGCAAGAGAAAGACAAAGAATATAGTTGAACCATCGGTAATATCTAGGCCTCCCTCTACAAGATTCTCTTTCTTGGAAACTTCTCTCCTCGACGACTTTACGATCGATGACTATATAATGGCGACCATGCTTTCGTTTGGGATGTTATCAGCCAAGATAGTGAATATCTCGGTCCAAAGCACTTGTGAGGATATATGGGATGGAACAGATTTCACATCTTGCTTCAAAGACCGGTGAGTATTCTCTCTTCGATCGATTCAGACAGTTCTCTTCGCAGAGAGGCATTCACAAGTCGGGAACAAGCTGACGTCAAATTTCTCGTAGATATATATCTAATGTCCCCTTCCTTATTATTGGCCTATCCCTTTTATTCATCCTATACAACTGGATCGTGTCTCACTATCTTTCATCCCCTTATACTCCGACTACACCAGAAACTCTCATTTCTCCATCGACTACTTCCGATCTCACCAAATTCGAAGCAGATGTGATATTGGATGCTGTAGCCTTGAATCTCCTCCCCCCGATTCAAGGCGAACCAGCAAAAGGGAGACTAGCGAAAGGAGAAGCTGAAAATGTGATCACTGAATGGAAAGAGGATGCTCAGAAATCAGAAACCAAATGGAGAAGGTGGAGATTCTGGGTTGCATTTCTGGGTGCATTAGCATGGTTCGAATTGGAGATTGCAAAAGGGGTGGTAGAGGGTGATTGGAAAGGTGTTGTCTTTCCTGTAAGTTCCACACTGGACTATAGGCTCCAATCGGGACATACATGTACTAATCATGTCAATCATCGACATTAGGCATGGTTGGCCCTGATAGCTCTCATACCCTCGTCTCCCCTTACAGCAATCTTGACAGTCCACCTGTTACCCACCCTGATCATGTTCAGATCAAATATAGTGCAACCTCATACTTCACGTCTGAGAATCGCTAGCGGTGTACTGGAGATGGTGTATTGGGTAGCGTTAATTAGCATACCTTATTCAGAAGGATTGGATAGGCTACTGGAAGGAGGTGTCTCGCAAGGGGGAAGCAGCTCGGGTAGTTACGGTACAAAATTGAACAAACATTGCGAAGAACCCACATGTGAGCAGATCACCCTACCTTGTACTGACATAGAACTAATGTCTGTCAACCACATAGCAACCTTTTCCAGAGCGACTTATAGCTTTCTTTTCCCCCTTCTTTTCAAGCATTACTTCAAGCCTATCACGCTTGATGATATTCCGGCCATAAGAGAAGATGATTCTTCTGCTTCTTCTCTAGGCGCATTTCGAGCATATAGAGCGAAGAGAGATAAAGACCATTTGAAGAAAAAAGGCGGGAAGAGAACAAGAAATTTAGGCGCAGATTTGTTCTGGTTCTTCTTTCCTGAGCTGGTGACACAGTCTGTGAGTTTTTCTGTGCCCCTACTCAGCGATGGAAATAAATCGCTGAAGTGTCATAAAAAAATTAGGTCTGGGCCATCACCTTCATCACCTTTCAATATCTCCCGCCTACTGGTCTCCGGTTACTGCTTCAATACGTCAAAGAGCGAGAAATCTATTCCACACCGAGTCACGTCGCAGTACTATACGTTGCTATGATGGCTGGCGGTCAGATTCTCAGCGTCATTCTTATGGGTCAATCTCTATACATCGGGCGACGTTTATGTATCCGACTGAGAGCGATTATTATATCTGATGTTTTTGCTAAAGCTCTTCGAAGACGTGATCTATCCGGGAACGTGAAAAAGACAAAAATTGATAAGAATGGCAAAACCGTCGATGATCCTGAAGCAGCCGCCAGTGAAGGTAAAATTGCAAACCTGGTTTCGGTGGACGCATTCATGATTTCCGAGATCTGCGCCTATATTTATTATCTTGTTTCATGTCCTTTCGCTATCATTCTCAACTCGTTTCTCCTATACAAGACCCTTGGTGTGGCATCTTTCGCAGGTACAGTAGTCTTGATTGCTCTCATGCCACTTCAAGGTGTGATTGGCCGATTGTATACCATTTATCAGAAGAGGTTCATGGCTGCTACCGATGCAAGACTAGAAAGTATTACAGAAGTAATAGCACACATCAAGCTCATCAAGTTCAATGCTTGGGAAAACAAGTTCTTCGATCGTATGAGTGAAACTCGAAAGAATGAATTGGGTGTATTGGCCTATAGATTCGCCACCACGACTCTTTTTCAAGTCTTTGTTTGGGGTACACCTGTACTAGTCACTGGCGTGGCCTTTGCAGTACATAGCATCGTATTAAAACAACCTCTTACAGCGGATCGAGCTTTCGCTTCGTTGATCTTGTTCAATATGCTTAAAGATCCCTTGGCTCTTTTCCAAGATACTCTGACTCGACTTCTTCAAGCATATACGTCGTGTGTTAGAATCCAATCATATCTCGATGAACCCGATACTCTCAAATACCAACAACTTTCAACTCCTGGTCCAGGCGAACCTGCGATTGGCTTCAAGAATGCTATTCTAGGATACGCAAGTCAAGAAGATATGCAGCACCTAAATGACGAAGATGCGGATCCATTTGCTCTTGGAGAGTTAAGCCTATCGTTTCCAGTCGGAGGATTGAGCGTCATTGCTGGTCCGGTAGGTTCCGGAAAGACTACTTTAATTCTTGGGCTATTAGGCGAAGCCATGTTACTTCAAGGGAAAGTCTTCATGCCCGATGATCATGCCAATCGAGATATCTGTCCCATCGATAAATCATCCGGATTGTCCGATACGATCGCTTATTGCTCACAAACGCCTTGGTTGATTGGCGCGTCCATTAGGGATAACATCGTGTTTGGATCAGAATGGGATTCCAAAAGATACAATCTTGTTGTCGACGCCTGTGCTTTGAGGAGAGACTTCGAAATATTCGAATTGGGGGATCACACTGAAGTAGGCGAAAAAGGAACTACTTGTTCAGGTGGACAAAAAGCTCGTATCGCCCTTGCAAGAGCCTTTTATTCACCAGCAAAGACTATCATTCTTGATGATGTCTTGTCCGCTGTAGACGCTCAGACCGCAAGGCACCTGTACGACAATATTTTACAAGGACAATTGACAGAAGATAGAACGGTGATCATGGTAACTCATCAGGTCAATTTAGTAGCTCCTGCATCAAAATTCATCGTGATGTTAGATAATGGTCAAGTGGTAGCAGCTGGAACACCAAATGAGCTTCTATCGTCTGGACATATCGATCATTTGGGAGAAAGCGACCCTTCCACACCAACCGCCAGTTCGTCCACTTTCACTGCTGAAGACGACCAGACCACCGATAAATTGATTGAACCAGTTTTGGATTCCGAACCGACCGACGCGCTTGAAACCGTCAAACAAGTCGAAGCTGATAAAGCAGCCGAAACTACCGAAGAAGTCAAATTAGATAAGCGATTGGTAGCGGCTGAAAGTTCAGGACAAGGCATGGTGGATATCTCGACTTATTGGCTGTATTTTAAATCTATGGGAGGTGGATTATTATGGTTCATGGTCGTTTTCGCTTTCATTTCAAGTACATTATTGCAAGTTGGAAACAATGCTTGGATCAAAGAATGGGCAAATTCCAACGATAGAGCTTCGACCTCGACTTCGCTAACTATACTTTCTCTCATCCAATCTAGAAAAGAAATAATGGAAACTATTCATATCGAATTGTCAAAAGAAAGATCAACCTTGTTCTATCTTGGTGTATATTGGGGTATATCAGCTTGTTATATCTTAGGCGTAGCTGGTAAAACCGCCGTTACATTCTTTGGTTCTTTGACTGCAAGTCAGAGTTTATATAGTAAATTGGTTAGAAGAATATTAGGTGCTAAAATGAGATTTTTCGATTCTACTCCTTCGTAAGCTTTCCTTATATCTCCGTTTGTGCGCAACATCATAAGCTCATACTACATTGCTTTTGACAGTGGTCGGATTATGAACAGATTGAGCAAAGACATGTCTTCAATAGATCAAGAGGCTGCGGAAAGTGAGTTAGCTTCACCCTCCCAATCTGTTAAAAATCAAGACTCAAAAGCTGATATGAATCTACTATAATAGTCTTGATGTATTTCTTCAATAACTGCTTGGCGGCTTCGGCAGTCTTGGCAGTAGTGACTTTCTCAACTCCTGGTAAGCATCCAACTCTACCTTCTACCGCAATCAAACCATACTAATTGTATGAGGATCAACTAGCATTCCTCATTGCCCTTGTTTTGATAGTGTTTGCGTATTGGCTACTAGGTTCATTGTATGTAGCTACTAACCGAGAGATCAAGCGAATCGACGTGAGTCTCCGCATCACACATTATTGAACTCACTGTGCCTTGGAATCTCATACCCGCTTCCTGCTGGTCTGACCCTCTTTACATTGAACAGAGTGTCACTCGATCGCCCATCTTCATCTCGTTCTCCGAAGTCTTGGTCGGGATGTCAACCATAAGGTCTTATGGTGATAGTGCAAGATTCACGCGGAAACTGTTCCATGAATTGGATCAAAACACGTATGTTATGTTCGCTTCTCGACTCGATTTTCTCATCTCATGTTTTTGACATGTAAGGCTGATGTATATTTCATTACGGATGTTAGTCGATGTTTCTGGTATCTATGGCAGATCAATCGACTCTTAAACAATTTCTCCAATTTCATAGGAGCGTTCGTAACTATTTTTGCTTCTGTTTTCGCTTTGAGAAACCCCAAAATGGACGCCGGAGCTGTGGGACTATCTATCACTTATGCTTGTAAGTCCTTGACTGCTCTTATACATTATTATCAACGTTTAGGTACTTGGTTCAAGCTGATATAAGCGGGATTTTATAGTGTCGTTTACTGAATACGTACTATGGGTGGTAAGGATGTATGCTGCAAGTGAAATGAGTATGAATAGTGTCGAGAGAGTTGGCGAATGTACGTAGAATCTCTTTTCTTCCCTCCATCACCATCCAGAGATGGTTTCGCCCCTTACTAATGATGAATCAATCGATCACTTTCAGATCTCGATCTCGAAGTTGAGGAAGAGGAAACCGCCAAAGGTATCGAGCCTCCTGCTCATTGGCCAACAAGAGATGGCAGTGTCGTGGTCGAGAATCTGACATGTCGATATGCTCCTCAAGTGAGTTGTTGCCTTTGAGATGGGAATAATCGATTTGCTTCTTCCCTAGAGTCTCAATTCTTGTTGTTGCCGTCTTACCATGCTAATCTGTCATCCCATGTAGCTCGATCCAGTCCTTCGGAATGTCTCTTTTACTATAGGGCCAAGAGAGAAGATCGGCGTTTGTGGAAGGACAGGCTCAGGTAAAAGTAGTACGTAGCTTGGTCATCTTCCCATAACAGGATGGCTTGTCAGGTTTCACGGTGTTGATTTGTTGCATAGCCCTCGCGCTGTCATTCTTCCGATTTTTACATCAAGATGGCGGTAAGATTACCATCGACGGATTGGATATATCCAAGATGAGTTTGCACGCTCTACGATCCAGGCTGACAATCTTGCCTCAAGGTAAGTAGGATCAGTCCATACAAAACGAACACTGTTTGGTGATCGTCCTGTGAATTCCAACTCATCTTGAAACTTGTTTTTAGAGGCCCAGCTGTTCTCAGGAACGGTGCGAGATAACCTCGATCCATTCGATCAACATGAAGATTCGTCCATATGGGAAGCTCTATCGCAATGTGGATTAATAGCTAAATCTAGATATCCATCAAGAGTACAATCCAAAGCGGATTTAACCAATCTTGCCACGCCGACGAAATCCCCGAATGCTAAAAGGACATTAAGGGGTCAAGCTAGTGTGAGGAGTCTCATGAAGAAAGTGAATAGTAAATTGGAAACTGTACAACAAGGAGAAGACGGACAATCTACCGAACAAGGAGAAGCTGAAGAAGAAGAGAGAGTCATGATTAGAAGTTTGGATGAAAAAGTTGCTGTTGGTGGGAAGAACTTTAGTGAGTCTTTTCACCTTGCGGATTGAATAATACTGTTGTTACTCGTGAGAGGGAGGGTTTACTTGACCCGAGCGTCCCAAAAGCCGAGGCAAACGTCCCTTGGGAAACACAAGTGTACTGATTGAACACTCTCATTTGCCGTTGATAGGTCAAGGACAAAGACAGCTTTTGGCTCTAGCAAGAGGTTTACTCAAACTTCGATCATCTTCATTCTTGATCATGGATGAATCGACAGCGAATCTTGATCACGCAACCGATGCTACAATCCAGAATGTCTTGAGAACTGAAATGAAGGATACCCAAATGATAGTCATTGCCCATAGATTGATGACCGTCTGTGGATTAGACAAGTGAGTTCTTCTGAAAGTCTCTCGTTATTGGTATTACAATACTGTAAGGACACGAATGGTCAAGGACGTGAGAAAGGATCTCGTGAGCTGATGGAAGATGACTTAGGATATTGGTTCTTGACCATGGAGAAGTGGTCGAATTTGGTACGCCGTACGAGTTGATGCTCAAGGAAGGAGGGTCATTCAAGGAACTGTGTAAACAATCAGGAGAGGAAATGCAGCTTCTAGAAGTGAGTGATTATTCTACCTTTACAGACACGATTGCGTCATGCTGATGAGAGTGTCTTTCAGCTTGCCAAACAGGTACACGAGAGCAGATAAGTCGGTAGTTGAAACAGATGATTGCATCTAGTAGTCGTCGGACCGAGAAACGAGATGGACAAAGACGATATATACTATGGATCAAATCAATTAGATCGGGATCGTGTAGCTTTACAATGCATATTACCCAGTATTTTAAATTCAGACTTGAAGGTAGTGCAGACGAATGAAGAGGAATGCCACATGATTTGCCACTGTGTGATATTTCCGACAAACACCGATCGTTCGCTTGCACTGCACCCCTCGTGGTGGGATGTATATATGTATATATGTATATATGTATGGTGATAATTCATCCACTCATATTGAACCAATATCATCAATAACAAGCATCTCTCTTTACATTATCGTCACGAACCAACATCATAAGAGCTGTTCTAAACATCATCATCATCAGTACCCACAGTTTAGACCCGAATAAATCAATATGCCAGTAAAAGAAACACCAGCAAAATACCCGGTGATCGATACGGATCCCCATTTCACAAGAGTAGTCAGGTATATGAGAGGAAGTGATTATGCGACTTGGGCAGGTGCGACTGCTGCTGGGCCTGGATTATTTTGGCTTTATGGTGAGTACATGATTTTGATTATGAAGTTGCTGGGAGAGAGATGTGATAGCAGCATGGTGTGATATAGATATATTGGGATAGAAGAGGTCTGCGAAAGAAATCGCGAATTGGGGATTTCGGTTAAGGGAACAGTAATGGGATAAAGATATAACGATCTTATCAAGCAGAGTCTTTCTTGTGGAATCTCCAATAATAGAAACGTTGATTTGCATATAGGCATACAAACCGGAATAAGGATCAGACGCTGATTGATAGTAACCTTTTTTGTTCTTTTTTGGTATAACAGAAAAAGTTGATCCCACAAAAGCATCAAAAGCATCATTGCGATCAGCACTTCGATTAACTGGATTTTTGGGATTCGCAGCTGGGTTTATGTTGGCTTATCAAAATTCAAGTTGTGAGTTTTGTGTTTTGGGATTGCAATCTTGTCACACACAATGTGGCTTCGAGAAAAGACATTGCTGACATCTCGTATGTCGGATTCGTTGGATGGATGGTTGGTTGGTTGGTTGATTGTAGTACGATTTTGGGGATGGAAGGAAAACGCATATGAAGTTGAAAAAGATCAAAAAGAACTATCAGCAAGAGTATCTTCTGGACAACCTATATATGGTGAAACTGAATTAACACCTTATCTTCAAGGTGTAGCATCTAGAAATTCTACTTTTAGTCAATTGAAATTACATGCTTTCCCTTGGTGAGTTGATCTGAGTTGAAATTGATTGGATGTGATTCGATTTTACTCGTAATGCGAGTCGGGTTCTGCTAATATAGAAGAAAGGAGTTTGGAAGATGGGGTTTTGTGAATCTGAGATTGCGGATCCTCAGGGATCGATTAGAGAGGTCAAAGATCGTCATTGTTTTTGTCATGTCAGAATGGTCATGTGGGCTGGGGCGAGGGGCGAAAGCGATTCGTCAGAATGGCTTTGAGACGGATGTCAAGGGGGAGGTGACTTTGTTCGTAGGATTCACCGAGATCGAGAGAGTGTGGTTGGATGAAGCACAAGGGAGGAGACCTCAATGGCCTATACATCATGATTCCCGATGACTTTAACCATGAAAACCACTTTGCTAACCTTGATCTACAACTTATGCCTCATAGGTTCAACGTAGCTAATCACAACGTTCACGGAGTCGACACCTCAAAATACGGAGCGGATAAACAACCCTCATAGATTGATCAAATTATCGGTAAATCCTCCTTCCTCTCTCTCCTTCCCGTTTTTACTCGTAGTCGAAACCACTTTCATAGAGATATTCAATCTCACTCATCAATTATTATACTTGTTATTATGAGAACGCAAATCAAAGTCTCACACTCCATACCATACCTTCATAATTCAGGATTAGTATGAACGCTAGTGGATTCAGTGGTGAAATATGCATCAAAAACTACAAAATGGCTAATCACCAAGTCTGTGCACACGTTTGTTTTGAGCTGAACGAAGGTTCATTTTACTTGTTGTCATGATTATGATACATGCTGTGCATGATGATACTCGACCGTAACATACATAAGGAAACGTATCGTAACATACATAAGGAAACGTATCGTAATGCGGGATATACCTCACGTGAATGTGCGTAGGATGGGGAAAATATGTAATACAACTTGATCGATATCGTTACGATTGTTCTACGGAATGGTGGGACCAGGTTGTTCGGTCAATATGGAGTCTAGGTGATTGCCTACAACAGCAGTTGAGGTCTCGTTGGGCGTAACCTTACTTGTATCCACAGCTACATGGGAAGAAAATCATGGTCAGCTTTTATTCTCGGAACGAGAAGTGTTCAGGTGAAAATTACTCACCTTCGGATCTACAAGCGGGACAACTATTTCTACCTGTACTCAACCATTGATCAACACATTCCTTGTGATAACCATGTCTACAATTTAAGATACGGCATTCGTCTTCCGGCTCATAATCTCCAAGACAAACCTATATTGAAAGATAATCAGTTTCTCGTCAAGCTTGTTCCATATCATCATGTGAATAAGGAACTTACCAGACATCTGTCACCGCAAATGTCCAACAATTCACCTTTATCTTTCAGAGTTTCCATATCTATACCTTTGACGATCTTCAATCCACTTTTCTCGATCTCGGTTTGATCAACTGTTGGAGGTTTTGCAGGACCCATCAACTCACTTATCATTGACATTTCTTCATCTGTCAACGGACCACCTGTTATCAAACTGGGTATTGATAATATCGGGTGATTTCGTGGATAATTACCTCCGATCACATAGACGATATAAGTGTTCAGAGGTCCTCCTAGGGGTCTTCTGACTCTTGATGGATTCAGTCTATCCATAACTCGCTCTCTCAATGATCGACGTTCTGATCCAGTCGGTATATTCGGCGTCGCCGTCGGAATTGATGATGGTGAAAACAGTCCAGGTGAAGATGGAGGTGAAGAAGCAGATGTCATTTCAGGATCTGAAATTCCTGCCGCAGTGGATCGAGCAGTGTCAGGAGTGGTAGCCGGTACTTGTCCATCGGCAAATGGGAAACTTGGATGTTGAACTAAATCTTCGGTTGTCATGCTTGGATCATGTCGAATACTTCTCACCCCGATGAAGATGCAAGGTACCATAGCTTGAGGTTCTTCTCCTGCGGTACCTTCACTCTCGTTGAGAGTTCCTGCGGTCGAAGGGAAGGAAGGGAATACATGTGCTCTGAAGAAATTCAAGCGGCGAGGTTGACCATTTATTCCACCAGTGACTTGAGGGACGACGCGGGAAGAAGTGGGGGGTAGATTTTGGCCCAATTGCTGATGAAATGTGGGGATTGCAGAATCGACAGGGATAGAAGCAGGATGTAGACCAGCTTCTGGTGGATCGACTTGTTGGGGTTGCTCGAGAGTAGGGGTTGAGGGAGAAGGTGTTGGTACATTTGAAGGAGCTGTGACGAAACTTTCTGCTTCTCCTTCTTCTCTAACCTCTTCCGCTTCGCCTTGCTCTTCTCCATCTCTCTGGATTGGTTCAGTAAATTCTCTTACAGCTCCGACCAAATCATCTTGTAAGCCTTCCAAGAAAGTCTGAAAGTCTGTCGATATGGCTTCATCACTTGCCTCTGAGCCGCCTTCACTAGTGGTACTTGAAGTACTCTGTTGACCATCTTCTCTGGAGCTTCGTAAAGCTGTGCGGAGATAGCTTCCTAAAGCAGCTTCGACACTCTGACTTCTGTTAGGTCGAGAAGGTCGAAGGCGATTGACGATGGATTCGAGAGCTGACGCGGCTGGTGAGCGTGTTAGAGTAGAGGGGAGAGGAGGGTGAGAGGGAGCCAGAAGGGTAGTAGCCGTTGCGGCTGCAGCGACTCTATCGGGCAGTGGGAGTTAGCTGATCGTCCGGTTTCTTGACCAACAGGTAATCACTCACGTTAAGAGACCACCGATCATCCTAGCCTGAGTGTCCACATTAGAATTACTGTTATCTCTTTCTTCATTTCTATTTCTTCTATTATTACTGCCTTCAGATGATCTTCTATTTCTCAGTCCAGGTCTTCTCGCTGAATTGGAAGTATTACCATTGGCTTCATCTTCGGGTGATTGTGAATGCGTTTGAGCTAAACCTTGAATGACTAATACAGCACCTGTGGGTCTCCTCCTACCGTTTTCTCTAGTTTCGTTCAATTGTCTTTCACTTTCAGCTAAATCTTCACGAGCTTGTTCGAGTCTTTGTGTAAGCTCTTCTATTGTACTCTCATTTTCGGCTGACGTAGAATCGTTATTGATATGCTCTCCAGATACGGTAGGTCGTGATTGTGGAAGAGCTAGGGGGTGTGATGTAGATGTAGCAGTGGGTGTGGACGTAGATGATTCACCTGGAGTTGAGAATCCAAGTAAAGCTGTTAAACGATCAGACATCGTCCTTTGAGGTGGCGCAGGTAAGGAAGTAGATTGATTTGCCAGATCAGGAGAAGAATTAGATCGTCTGAATCGATGAAAGAAATTATCAGTTGTAGGATGAGAAGAAGGCAAGTTTATTGGCCATTCTGGACCTAAAGCTTCCCTGACCAACGATAATGATTCGCGTCGTTCTTCTGACAACGGATCGGAAGTCTCTGATAAAGGTGTGATTGGTAATGGTATAGAAGCGGGCGATGGTGAAGTGCTGTGTACCTGTCCAGAATCGGATGATGTTGTCACGGGTGGCAAGGGAGGGGAGAGGGTTGATGGTCGTTGAATATTTGGCGACGTGGTTTTGGATTTGAGAATATCGTTCTTTTCGGCAGGAGGAGACGGGGTGATTTCCATGCTTTCATCCTGTGTCTCAATAATAGGTGGTGGAGAAGGAGCTCTTGAGATTTGCATGAGTGAAGTCTCTTCCTCTAGCCCTACCCTCCGACTGGTAGTACCTTTATTGATATTTGGTCCATTGGTTGAAGAGGAAGGGGCGGAAGTAGAGAAGAGTGAAGTTGATCTTCTAAACCTTTTCTTTTGTTTCCCTTCACGATCATCACGTCCATTTATGGGTGTATCCGATGTCGAACTACTTCCCTGCCTAAGTCTTTTTGAGCTAGAACTAGAGTTTGCATTTGTGTTTGTATTTGTGTTTGTGTTTGATAAAGATTCACCCATATTTCCATCACGTCGAGATATACCCAAAGTTGATAATCTGCGCAAAGAGTTGAATCGAGGTAGAGATCGAGTTGATTGTTGTTGATGTTGATGTGGTGAAGTGGAAGTGGAAGTGGGTGAAGAGGAAGAGGAAGAGGAAGGTTGATTTCGTTCTGGATGCGATTGGGTCGAGCCCATATTGCTACGATTCACGAGGTTAGTCGGCCAATGAGGGAATCGAGATGAATATCATTCTATTTGATATTCACTACTTACGTTGTTATCTAAGACTATCCCTCTATTAGTTGTTTTCAATTATCGATTATCAAAACTAGCAACGATTGTTCTCGGTGAAAGGTATAATTGTATCGATTGGTAATCAAAGGTATCGATGGCGTATTAGGTATTCATGAATTGCGCTTTCACTGGTCACTTGAAAGACCCAGATGGTGGCAGACACACACTCGGGTCACGGTTATGAATTGTAAGGGTCTGGAAGTGGGAATGTATCGAGAGACTGAAGAAAGAGGAAGAAGGTGGTGGATCAATGAACCACTGACTGACTGATTGATTGACTGAACGATGCGATACCAGGAATAACCTTCACCAGCGGCGATATCCGTTAGAAAGGGGATGATGATGATGACGATAAAGAAAAGGAAAGATGATGAGGGGGGGTGGGGAAGATGAGAAAACGCCATAAGATAATGTTTGAGGGCTGAACGTATGCATTCTAGAGGAGCACATCCACTCGAATCACATGTCGGGATCTGAGAGCATGTAACTGATCATTTTCTAACCGTAAGGATTCACTGAAAGCTCAAATATACGAGAAACAGTAGATGGGATAGCTTCACGCCGGAATGCCACGCTGGACTACGCCCCTCTTTCGGTGGACCTGGACCTCAATCAAGCACGGAGATACACCGACTACACTGATGAGATGCATGATAATCAATCAAGGTGGGATATGCAACCTCAGAATTTGATATACACAGTAAGTAACTCATCTCACACCCTTTCGTCCCTCCAAAAAAAGATCGAAACTGAGTAATCTAAATTGATCTTACGGATGAACCATGGACTATCCGGTGAAGTAATTACAAAAAGATGTAGAGCATGAAGGATTGGATTGTATTCGCTTTTGCGACTCAGGAATGTACGCTTTGTGATCGAAATCGACTTTATACATGATATCATTTTCATACAACTCACTAACACCGACAATACCATCAAAATGCTACTTTTTTCGTGTTTTTCTTGCTTCATCATTGTGAAACTGTGAAACCACAGGCATAAACCATATCAACTTGAAACGTATCACTTTGAAGCGAATTTTCCAATTTGATAAACACCTTTGGCACCTAACTTTGCCGCTCCGACACCCAATTTACCTATTCCCGATAGTACCTAAAGTAGCACAGCAAAGCACAGCATTAGCAGGGATCCTTCTTCTTTCCCTTTCAGAGAGGTATCGTTCAGGCTCTTTTGAGCCAAGTCTGATATTTTGATTGGCACAGTAAAGCGATAATGATAATGCGAACTTGATAGATACCAACACTCACTTGATCTTTCCTCTCGGTAGTAGCTACACTTCTCCATCCGTCAGTAACTCTATCAGCTGCTACGCCGAAAGTGTTTTGAGCACTTTCAGGGATGTATCCCTGTATCTGTGCGATACGAGATGGTGGAGGTGGAGGAGCTGATGTTATTAGACGCAAAGATGCATATGCTCTATATGAGCTAAGGTGATCATTTCTGCTCGGTGGGATTCACCCAATGGACAGGCAATACTCACTGGTTGGTACATTTCTTCTGGGTGGTTCAGGTGGAGTATGAGGCATCATACCTTCTCTTCCTAGGGGAGGTACCCTTCTTCCACCTGTGCCTAAACCCGAACCTGATGATGATGAGGATGGTTCTGGGGTAGAGCGATATCCTTGTCTTTCGGGTTTGGGTTGATAGCTATAAGTCTGAGCGGTATCTGTCCTTCCTCTGGACAAGTCAGAAAGAGAGCCATATGTCGTAGGCTGGTTTGAAGCCGGATGGGGTGCGGCAGATGCCGAGGTAGAGGAAGGTCGAGTAGAATTGTTATATGCTGGAGGTGGGGTTGATGTCGTAGGGGGAGGTGAAGTGTAAAACGGATTGGTATATCCTTTAGGTGGTGCCATTTTGTGTTAGAGATCCTTCTTCGGGGCGGAATGGATGAGTGTAAGCGACTCGTGATTTATCTGATGGTCTAACGCAGACGAATATGAGATGGTAGATGGGGAATGTGATATGTGAAAGCAATGTTGTCGAGGGTGTGAGATGTGACCTTTCTTGGCACACACTACGGTTACTGACGTATTTTACCCAGCTCACCATATGCAGATATTTGATCCCGTTCATTCCTTCGAAAGTTTCAACCGGTCAGGACTAAAACAGCTTCGATTACCTCTCTACTTCTCCCCAGTTATCCCTTTGGGACCAGCAACGAATCGTTGTGTCACGATGGCATCTACAAGCGTATCTCATTCTCCTCTGCAGACAGACACGAATCAAATATACACTGCCCACCTTCAAACCTCCATCTTACCGGAACTGGAAAGTACGAGGCATCTCCTGTTAAAGATAGAAAATGATATAGCGGAATAGTAAGCTATGATACCATTTTCATCATTTGATCTTGTCGTGCCTAGCTCATACATTTGGAATTACAGTGAGGATCTCAGGAAGAAGATTGACGAGCTCGAAAAGGTCGACAATGTGGAGACACTGACAGAGTTAGGTGCTGGTGTATGGGTTGAAGCCGTAATGTAAGTCTTCCGACTCCATTTCCATTGAGTGATTATTTCGCATTACAATTCCATATATCAAAGATCACATATACGGACACGTAATACTGACTTTGTGTTCCCGATCATCTATAGATCGGACACAAAGATTATCACCTTGGATCTTGGATTGAATTTACATCTAGATATGAGTTTGGCGGAAGCTAGACGGTACACAATGAAGAAAACTGATATACTGAAAATGTTCGTTCAACTCCATCATTCCAGATCGGACATACTCCTTCATTCATAACATGTTTGACGAGTAGAGCTAATGCTCTATTTCGAATAGGAAGCGAGATACGTTCAGTAAGAAAGAAGAGTTCCTAGTCTGGCAAGTTGGACAAGTGAGTCTCGAACGAAATCATGGATTTTGATATATATTCAGAGCTTATGTTTGTTGTTCTATCAGTTTCATGGAGCTATAACAGAAGTAAACTAGCCGACATAAGAAGAACAGCACCGCTGTACGATTAGGGGAACGATATGATGTTGTACTCGCCATTCAGTGAACGTAGCCTTCACATTAAACTATATTTGTATGGTTCGTTCATTTCCATCTCTTTATTCTATCATGAATTCGGCAACAGCTCAAAACTTTATTCTCTATTTACTATAATTACTAATCCGATCTGATTCTAGGTTTCTCAACCATTCCAGTAAAATTTTGACTTCTCCAAAACCAATCTTTCAATCCAACAGTCTCAAAGAAAGGCATTAACCAACTGAATAACGAAGACATTGTACCTATCCAGATTTTACCATTTGGATTTGATCGATCAATTGCGTTGACAAATCTTTTAGCAAATTTCTCTGGAGAAATGATCAATCCAGCTCCATCCTTTACTCCTTGCAGCACCCTGGAATGGATATCTTTGAAGTTTTTATAATAGGGAGTTGGAGTAGTTGAGGTGATATCAAAGACGTGTGAGATGACATCCGTACGAACGATACCTTTACATGAAAATATCTCATGATCAGCTCTTTTTACGATATATGATCCGGCCCTTCTTTGTACGGTCAAAGTTGGACAACGCGTGTCCGGAGGGGACTTTGAACTCTCTGTGCCGTCCTCAAATCAGGGAATTATGCATCTTATGACTCACCTGTTTCACAGTTGACCACTTTCACATTGAGGTTGGCCATTTCGATCCTCATTGTATCGGATAATGTTTCCAAAGCAGCCTATTTGATATGTAAAAGAAATCAGCTCATACACCATTTCTCCGAAGTGCACAGGATGGTCAGTGGTCCATCTTACCTTTGAAGCGTTGTAACCACTTGACCAAGCAGGACCCCAATGAACCAAACTACCCATATTTACAACTACGCTCTTCCTAATCTTCCCATCTGATCCTGGAGCAGGTTCGTTTCCAGCTTTCACTAGCAACGGAGAGGAAGCTTGGATAACAGCTAATGGAGCTATGAGATTCGTTTCTAAGATCTGTCGAAACCCGTCCAAAGACATATCTAATGCTGGAGCAGGACCCGTGATAGCTGCCTGCATAACGAAACACATTGTTTTAGGGAGCTGCGAATACAGAGGAATAAGGCAAGGAAGGTAAGTCGCAAGAGCTCACATTATTGATCAGTAGATCTAACCTTCCGTTATTTTGATCGGACACTTGTCTGACGACATCTTGTATGGATTTTGAATCGGTCACATCAAGTTTCAAAAGCTATTATAATATGATCAATCTGTGGAAAAAAGAAACGATATGATGCCCAAAACCTGATTTGTACAGTAAAATCCACAACAATTTTAAAAACTCACTTCACATTTACCTTGTAGATGAGACATATTTGTTACTTTTCTAGCAGTAGCGTAAACTTTATAACCTCTTTTGACTAACTGTAAAGCGGTTTGAGTCCCAAGACCATTTGGTGATGAACATCCCGTTATGAGAGCCACTCGACGATCATCTGACTTTGACACTGACGCTGACGCTGACATGACTTTTCTTTTATCTATGATATAATGATTAATGCTCTTTTCCACGGTTTGTCTGGGAATGTGCTGGAAGATGACTTTCATGTCACTATGGTTGGGCTATTTAACCATAATTTTAGAGATAGATAAGGCTTACGTGTCGGTTGTTCCAATGACACAGTTTGACATAGCCGGTCAATGCCCGTCTTCATCCCCGATTAAGAATCTTTCCTTGGCAAAATATAACATCTCCTGTTCTACATCATGATGCCACCCTTTGATGACATGTGAGTCGCCTGATGTCAAATGGAAAACACTTGGAAGCTTTGGCTCAATTCTAGTAATTTAGGAAAACTGATCTATCTCATGTCCGCTTCCATTTCAGTGCTGTGTGGACCATCTTGATCCACGCAGTACATAGATGAGCGAGCACATCATGGAGGGTATCAGTGGGAATGATGAGCGATTTGCCATATGCTGCCCTCACCCACCCCCGTTCACTTCGTCACTTTCCGACCTCGAGTGTTGATCAAGTACTAACATCAATTTGACAGCTTGAATTGCTATCTCAGAATGACATATGAACGGATTTCCTGCTGTCGTTACTCTAGTTACCGATCCCGCCGTTCGTTAGTCTGGTATACGGGTAAGATTCGGCAAATTTCGAACGGGCAAATTCAATTCTACCCTTATCTCTATGACACAGTCGTTGTGAAGCCAACACATATCTATATATACATATATAGCTCAGGATAGTTAGTGATTAACTTGCTTGCCTCATCTTAACGTCAACCACACTAAAAACACTTTCGATCGCATTTCTCTATCGGGAGAAGCTTGTAAGAGATAACGTTACATATTGACACGACTCACCAATACTCGTACTTTGACTAACCTGGTGCCTATCTCGGTTGAGAACAAATCCCACTCTACGAGTACTCGTATGAAACACCCCTTCTATTAGTCACTCGCCCCTCAACCCCGAAAAAAGTCACGTAACACACCACCCTTCGTGTTTCTATCTTTAGGCTGTGTCCAGGGAACCAATGAATGCTGTACCAACAGGATCAAAGCTATGTCATACTTCATATTCAATTGTCGTTATCATGCGTCCCAAAGGTAAAAACAACTATAATGAAACAACCACACTCACTCAGATCTATCGGAGATCCCGGCCAACAAATAATCACTCGACTTTGCCCCACTTTGTACAATGGGTCGTTATGACCATATCCCCGTTAACATGATAATGATCTGACATGTATAAATACCGTTCATATCACACACTCAAGTTATTCAAAGTTCCCCTGACAGATCCATAACCATTACTCATAACGATATAAAACTCAATTGAGCTCAACCATCCACCAATTATAATGACGGTAGTAAAACCAACTCATTTCGTGGTGGTTCCACTTGCCATGTGGTACGTCCCAGAACATCTTTCGCCTATCTTGCATCTATTCGTGTGTAGGAGCAGGAATATTCTACACATACTGACCATTCATGCTTGACGATGATAGGGGCCATCTTAGACCTTTATTGCATCTATCATTGAACCTTTTGGCCGTTCATCCCAATCTTCATTTGACACTCCTTGCGGCACCTTCTGTTCTTCCAAAGGTAGAATCTGAATTGAAATCAACTTCTTTCGCTCATATCTATACGCCATCTCCTACCACTTCAGGAACATCCACTCCTTCCCTCGGAGCCAGTGCAAGTGCAAGTGCAGGTGCAAGTACAGATGCTCATCATACATCATCAAAAGAACAACAGCAAGAGAATAAAGCTATTGCAGATAGACTTCAAGTCATCACTTGTATCTCACCAGAATTTGATTTACCTGAGCAGTGGGATCCAGCAACTATGGCTAAAGAAGGTGTGGATTATGCCAAAACGATTCCTGCTTTCCTCAAAGACTTACTCGGTAAAGAACATAAGATCCAAGGAATCAATAACAAGTTTGAAGATATAGCCCCAGACTTCCTTATTTTTGACGTGAGTATCAATAATGTGATGGATGTCCATATAAGATATAAGGCACACATCCTTGCCGCCGACTATTACAGGACTTCTGTGCTGATATATAAACGGTCATAGGTCTTCAATTTTTTCATTCCGGACGTCATGAGAGCGGTTTCTTGTGAGAGTGGAAACAGAGTTATCCCTTTGATAGGTTTCGTTCCTAGTAATGCTACTGCTTCTTACCAGTGAGTCATCAAACTTTTAGTCACTCTTGAATTCGTTTGAGGAGATAAGCTCGAAACTATGCTGACACTGGCGTTACTAGCACTTTTGCTGAGGAAGAAAAGGGGGGATCATTCGCTAAAATGCTTCGATTGGTGAAAGAAGATGTGGCAAAAGGTCGCGACACCACAGAGGCTTATGGCGAAGTGAGTATTTAGGCTAATCAGGACATTTTTGGTACAACCAGTCAAGCTGATGGCAGTGTCTCGCGATAGCATTCTTTTGCAGCTTATGGGCAAGTGAAGAAACTTCCCGGTTTGGCTGATAAATTTGACTGTGAGTCTGCGTCGAGATTTCATAGATACGAGAGTCAGCTGTCTGACTTGGACAATGGTCTCCTTCGAATCAAAGATGAATGGTGTAAGTGAAAGTCCATACTCAGATACGGATGAAACTTAAAAGAGTACTTCTTGGGTTGAACGTCTACTCATCATTTGCGCTGTAATACTTAGGGCCCAATATGGCTACGATCCCGTTCCCTCCAGGAACATTCATGGCCGTGATTCCAAGTGTCCAATTGACAGACGATGAGAATATGACTGGATTGATTTGTCCAACGACTGCTGAAATTGAAATGGAGGCAGTGGAGGCGTTGGAAAAGGATCTAGGTAAGAGGGTTTATATGGTAGGGTGAGCTGTCTGATAATCACTATGAACCCGCACTGAGGATGACTTGATGATGCTGACCGTCGTCGTCGACACAACACCATTTCATTGTATGTGAAATCAGACCGCAATTTCCTGAATCCTCTTGGATTGGAGAACATCCCATACCGAAAGCGTCCAATGCCGAAGACGAGAAAGTGTACAGATTCCTTGACGATATGGACGAGAAGTATGGTCCCAACAGCGTCATCTATGTCAGGTGAGCTATATGTCTCCTGATCATTATCAACATACCGCGATAAATGATGGCGTGCCAAAATAACAAGAAGTGACATTAACGAAAGAGGGCGTATTCAGCTTTGGATCAATTTTCTTCCCTGTCTTACGACCTGAGATCATTCGATATATCCTTCAATCACTCAAGCAAGCTGGATTCCCATTCCTATTTGCTCACGCATCAGGAATGGCTCAAATCCCCGATGAACTCATCAAAGAGCTTGAGGAATATGACGATTGCTGTATAGTCAATTTCGCTCCGCAGTGGGATGTGGTCAACCATGATGCTACCGGCTTCTTTTTGGTAAGCACTCGCTCTTTCTCTTACTGTATCAGTTTTCATCGATATGACGTCCTGACTCTGATTGTGGCTATTCTCATAGACTCACTGTGGATCAAATAGTACTGCAGAGGCAATTCTAGCAGAGCTTCCTTTGGTCACGATGCCTTTTGCTGCCGATCAAGGAGAATTCGCTGCATTACGTGAGTAGACGAAGACTTTCTTTCGCGTGGTTCTTGCTGTATTAACCATATTGTCCAGTTACCGAAGTTTACAAAGTCGGAATCGACCTCAAGCAAGTGAAGACTTTCTCTAAGCCTGAATACAATAAACTATACGATGGTACAGTCGTTTTAGGCACAGAGGATGCCATCAAAGAGGAATTGCACGAGACTTGGAACAAACTTAGAGGACCTGAAGGTGAAGTCTTAAGAACCAATATGAAAAAACTTAAGTCTACTGTCAAGCAGAGTTGGGTAAATGGTAGATCCAAGAAAGATATGTTGGCTCTTGGGAGATGTTTCGAATAATCGTTCAATAACTTTAGATATAGTACATTGTGAATAGCTTTGTATGCGCAATCCAGACTAGACTGGGTCAAGCCTCATCTAAAACCTGCTGCACAGCCGGAAATTCTACTCCTCGACCTGCGTCGTTCCGATTGAATCATCTGTCCAAAGTTGGAACCTTTGACAATTACCATGACCATGGCTTTATGACCATCACTTTTACCAGTATCGCTTTCATTTTCGTTGCGATCAGTCAACTTTTTCCTTACTTCATCAAAACCTTCTTCTGTTGTGATGGAAATCGTCCTTCCTCTCGAACCGTTATTGTGATTGGAAACAAAATTGGATCTTGCAGTCTCACCAATATCAAATCTGGTATAGATACTTCACGTATTGTACATGGACATGTTGGTTCCATTTCTGGACACTGGGAACATTGAGAAGGCATAAAATGTTCTTTAAAAGCCACATAAACTTGAGTAAAAGCTTGATCGACATATTCATGCTTGGTTGGATTTGACCTTTCGAATTCCGGACATGGACATGGAAATGGAGTTGGCACTGGCATTTTAACTTGACTTACTTCGGTCAGTAGAAGGTAGATAGTAGACAGTACCAGTCTATCTTCTTGTACCGAACGTATTGAAAAGTGCCCTTCTCTGATGATACACCTTTACTGGAGGTCCAGCGAAGTTGAGTTTGGCCACCTGGGAGCATGCGACTGGGTGCTAAGTCGTGTATAGGAACAAGAGCCGAAAAAGAAAAGAGGGCGAATGGGAATGGGAATGACTCTATTTATCTGTTAACCTGTTGATTGTCTTTCCATTTCTGCCGATTGGTCAAAGTAAACGCAAAATGTGCCAAGCTCTGCAGCGCATAGTAGATAGAGGCGACACTCTTTTCGTTACGCAACTCCACTTCGAGAGGCTATTGACGAGAATCAGATCAATCTTTTGACGAGTCTTCGTGATTTGGACTTTCTCGAAGCCTGACCCTTCTTTTCTCTTATACTTTTCTTAATTTGCAACAAGAGTTGTCTTGGACATGCCGAACAGGTTGCATGTGTGCACTACGTTAATCGTGAATGATCTTGATAAAGGACTAAACTAGCTATCTCAAGACGTGTATATGGAATGTTTGTAAAAGGAAAAACATCAACCATAAATTATGTACAGTAAGTATATCGTATATCGAATAAGGAAAGAGGTTCCATTGTTTGTCTTTTTCCCTCTCTGAATGGGAGAAGTTTGTAAGATTATTTTTTGAGTTTGATTTCATTCATTCTTCTTTGGAACCTTCAATTTCTTCTGAACCTACTAAACCCGCTTCACCTAAAACGGTTAATAACCATCTGTTCACCTCACCAGATTCTACGCCACCTTGTTGATCGATAAATTCTCCTACTGATTTACCCACTACGGAACGTGATTTATGTATAAGGGATTTACCGTTATTCGAGGTGGTTGATAGGTTTAATTGAAGTATATAACTTGGTCCTTCACCCGTAGATGTAGATGTAGATGTAGATGTAGTGGTGGTTGTAGACGAAATCAGATTCGTACCGGAGTTGGAAGTTTGAGGGGTTAGTAGAGTCGATGAAGGAGTAGAAGGTATGGTAGGTGAGTTCGAGAATGATGAAGAATAAGATTGGTTAGGTGAAGTTGGGATTGAAGTAGGTGATGAAGGTCTCGTATGTGGTGAAAATGATATTTGTGGTATAGGTGGAGATGATAATGACGTTGATGATATGATTTGTATATGATCAGTTTCGATCTATAACGCAAATATTAGCGACGTCAAAGTATTATCATTCATTTTAGGCTTTACAAATCATTTCATTGAATGGAATTGGATTTGGCAAGATTGACTAACCCTTTTAACCATTCTTCTTCTTTTACCTTTGAATACTTCACCTTTCTCGACCCATCTTTTCCAACCCCACAACGTGATTTGTAAGATCGTATAAATGATCACTGCTATCCATAAGATAGATTTTGAATTTTCGAATTCAACTTTATATGAATAAAGGACTGATGAAAGTGCTATGATAACTGAAGAATATCCTAGTGATAGATGAACTGTTGGATGTAGTAATGAAGGAGTGAATGATTGATTTTGAAGATGCTATTTCAAGTTGAATTTTTCCGTGAATTTGGAAAAAGTAGATCAAAGATCAATTAGCTACCTCGACTTGAAACTTCACAAGAAAAACAGCACAAGACAAAGGAAAGGAAAGGAAAGGAGACGACAGGATTGTTTGTCTCGATGAACTGAAATTCGATATGGGTTATGGGTTATGGGTTATGGGTTATGGGTTATGGGTTATGGGATATGGGATAGGTCAAAACCAGATCACAAATTTCATACTCACGCTTTTCACTATATCATCTAAAGCGGATTTGATTTCACCCAAATTGGCATTATTGACCATGACGACAGGTAATGAATCATTTGTCAAATTCAAAGTCGTGATTGAAATTGGTTCATCTGGTTTTGTCTTGATCTTTTCCATTGTTGGATTCGTCGAGGTCACTGTACCGCCTTTGGCGGATTCCTTGTTCGCCATGAGGTTCTATCGTTGTTTTTACCAGTGAGTACTATTCATGCAAACATGGTGGTGTTCTATGTTGAGATTGATTCAAACGAGTAACTGTTGAAATGAGAAAGTACTTACTGAGAGTAGTATGAGCACTGACCTCCCCCCCACGTCATACATCCACGTCGTTATAACGTGGCAAGATATGGGAAATGATGACGTGGGGAATGAGTCAGCGGGATCAAACATATCAGTTTATTTCCAAAGGGTGGATGAGATTAGATAAATAGATCGAATAAGCAACAAAATATCTCTGATATACTCGTACAACATAGACCAGAGGGAAAAAGAGAGCGAGTGAATACGATGAGTGGTTTATTCGGAACAGTGCGAAAGTTCTTTAGGCCAAAGGTGAGCTAGTCGAATGACGGGCCCTATACCGGCGAATACGAGCTGACACGTCCTTATAGGGCTTGATAGGATACGATCTTCAAGGTTAGTTGAATCGAACATTCGCTATGACTTACATGTCTCAGGATGGTCAAGGTCTAATCAGGTGTCGTTACATAGGTAACAAGTACTTCGAGATACCCAATCCTGCAGGAGGTCGAATGAAGAGGTTCGTGCAATATAAGAAGAATAGGGATTTAGCAGAATACTCAAGATCGGAATTGAAACCCCCCGGTGAGTATGTCAAGCTCAATTAGGATCTAAATCACGATTGAGGCTATTACTGACTCAAACAATTGATGGAGGATAGTACAATGGCGAGCTTGTGAGTATTCGCTTTGTTTCTGCTTACTAATCGAAACGGTCGTTGATCTTCGAATTCCAATCAAATAGGGCTATCACATACTCGAGTCGAACCGCCTTCTCTGGAAGAACTAGAATTTGACTTCTCAAGACAACAGGAATTGGGACCTAAGATAATAGCTATCGAAGCTCGTGAGAGAGAAGAAAGGATACGTCAAGGATATCTATTACCTGATGGATCTAATCCAAACGAAATAAAACCATCTCAAATCGCAGGTCCCTCCACTACGTCTGAACGTAAAGCTCGTATAGCTCAAATAGGTCAATCAAATCACCTCCAACCAAATCAATCACACTCACACTCACAATCATCATCGCAGATGCAGGGGCAATCACAAGCATCATCTCGAAATCAACCTCATCCTATTAATGCATTAAATTCAGAAAATAATACATCAACTCAATCGGAATATCCTATACCCACACCAACCCATAATCAAATCTTACCACCGTCCATAACCGTTGATCCAATCCAGCATTCCTCGGCTGAAGATCTAAGGAAATTAGCCATGGAAGATACCAGAAAACGTATTGCGGAAAGTGAAGCTAAATCGGAGCCGGAAAAGAAAGATAGAGGTGTACATGGTGTTGGATTGGGTTTGGCTGAAGGTGGTTTACAACCTAGACGAAGAGGAAAGCAGTAGTTGTAAGTCGTTCTACCAATGTCCAACTGGATTTCAGCTACCACTCAAAATCTAACTACACACGTAATCTATGTATGTTCATTGTGTTGCGAACATGAGATGACAGGGTCGGACTAACGTTGTTCCAAGCATGCATTTCATTCCTATTTCAGACGGTCAACTGAGCTAGATAATACCTGGATCTCTTACGAATGCATGAATGAGCTGCACTTGAGTTTGTGAAAATCTTGTTTATTCTATTCATTATAGCTTATAGCATATACAATATATCTATTATAATCTTCCGTCCACAGAAGAAGTTGATTATAGGGTAAAGGAGGGAAGTAGAATTGTCCATGAAGCATAAAAACCCAAAAAGTAGAAGTAAAGTGAAGCGAAAGAAAGGGTATATGTATATCTATCTGATCTATGAAAGATTTTGAGAGGTGCAGTATTCCTTTACTTTCTCTCACAAGCTGAACCATCTTGATTCAATTTCCATCCCTTCTTACAACTGTAAATTTGACATTTACCGATATTACATCCCATAAATTTAGCGCCTGGGATTGAAGTACAATCTACACCTGTTGAAAGTGAAGAACATCCACCGCAAGATTGCAGATCCTCCAAAGGGTTTATACATTCGTATTCACCTTGTTTAACAACTTGATCTAATGTCTCCATTGTGAATCTACCTTCGATGGGACATGCTGACATTCTCGTGGGACATAATTCGTTGTTTTTGTTTTGTTCTAATCCGTATGGAATTGATTCTTTCAATGTTAATTGAATTGGTACACCTGCTCTTCTTGCCGCTCTGGCATGAGGATTGGATGATTTTCCAGTTGGTTCAACACATTGACCGTTAACCACTTTAGCGTTTACACCTGATGTGCAACAAACACCTGTTTTATCGATTTCTTCTTTTCCAGAGGAACAACAGACTGTGTTATAAGCGGTTTTACCTCTCGAACAACAGATTGATGGTCCACTGTTTTTACATTTTTGATGGGTGTATCCATTATTCTCATCACAGATCGTAGCGCATTTACCAGTTTTATCATCGTATTTTTCATTATCTTTACATTTAAGTTGACATGCTGATCCTGTATCTGTGTATCCTGATGGACAACCACATTGTCCATTAGTCTCAGATTGGTAGGTCGAACAACATTTGGTTGTTTTGAATGTTTGACCTGAAGGACATGTATAGATGGGTGTACATGAACCTGAACTTGATTTACATCCTGTTGATCCACAGCATCTTCCATTTTGATATGTTTGACCTCGAGGACAACATGATCCGTTTGACGTCCAGTGATTGTTATCACATGCTGAAGATGAACATGATCCGTCGGATTTCTTGTACAATGATCCACAAGTGTATCCACCTCTTCCATCACATGTGGGTTGGGCGTTCGCTGGGTAATAATTGGTTTTACCGTTCTTGGAGAGCTATTGATGAACCAATACCAGAGATGATCAGCTTATGAGGAGAATGAATCGGGTTTTATGAAATGATAGGTTTTGGTACTCACGTAAGCCTTTATAGCACTTTGAATAGAGCCTCCAATTCGGTTATCACTACAATATTCCTCGACGTCATCGGAACATAAACATCCGAAATCGTATTTGAAGTAACCGTAAGACCCTTTCACTTCAGCGCAAGTTTGATAAGAGCCTTTACTGGCAGAAGAAGAACCGCCGTTGGTTCGAGAGTAGAGGGTAGAGTTGGCAGCAAGACCTGAGACAACGCCGAGCAATGGCAACGACAGAAGGAAGGTGGGGAAGAGCATTGTGAGAGATGGGAGTGAAGGGGATTGAGAGAAGGTGTAAAAGATATGAGAGTAGATAAGACAAACTCTGGTTTTTCGAGAGTAAGAAGGATGAAGGACTCTTTTATGTATGAGTATAAAGGAAGATATATTTTAGAAAGAAGAAAGAAGGGGGGGGAACAAACCTTTTCCTCTCAAGATATATCTTGATCTCATACTCATTTCTTCCAAAATGAAGCCGTCACATATCGTATCAGCTTACTTCATGGTCTAGAAGAATAACCCCCTTGTCTTACTTTAGACTGAATAGGGGACAGGAACCCACTCCCATAATCATTCCCGTCCTTGGTCCTTCAACCTAGACCGGTGTCCGTCATCCGAGCCGAACCGATTGGAAACGTTTCAAGACCTCGAGGTGCAGCTATTGTGCTATTGTCCTCGTGAGAGGGAGTTGTGGACATGTATGCTCAGGTGGACTGGCCAAGGTGAATCGTGTTGCATTGAATGAGTTCATTGAGAGATATTATGCCTTACTCGCTTCATGTTATCGAAGAAAGGGGGTCTGTGCCAACGGGACGAAGGTGTTTCCTCCCGGTCATCCCGATGACACCTAGAAAGGTCTGGTGAAGGGTGATTAACATAAAGCACATGCACGGTTCCCAGCGGGATCATAGATGCGTTACAGAGTATAATAAAGAAATCCTTCAAGATATGTGAAGTGCTCACCTCACCAGAAGAGAAGGCCTCTTAATTTTTTGTATTTTTTTTCACCCTATCGGAAGTATAACATGTTCCCATTCTCCCCCTTGAAGCTATCATTCGCGTTTCAAACTACAATAGAGATCATCAGCTGGTTACGAAAATCCCGTTTCCTTTTGGCATTCCTTAATTATGAGGTCCAGTACAAGTGAGTACAAATGTTTTAGTAAGGGCGAAGGAAGGAATGCGGAACGGGTTCCTCGGGTAGATTAGTTAGAAAAATTCCCAACCTCCCCTTTTCATTCTCGTGAATATCGGGTTCCTCAAGCTAAAAAAAAGTATCATTATTTCGGTAAAGGGGTACCTGATTATCAAATTTCTTGAGATATAAATTGTTACCTCTACATAATATTCGGGCTTTGAGGGTGATTGAATGGGAGATGTAGTTCTATTTTTACTCCTGAACATAGGGAGAAGGGAGAAGAGAGGATGTGGAAGGGTTAGGAGCGGGAAATGGGAATAAGATATCATGAAAAGGTAAGTATGTTCGGTCATGTGAATGGTGTTATACTACCGATTCTCGGTTGAGATGATATCCTTCAATCCTTGCCTGTGCATTGGGAAGACAATCCTGTTGAAGGGTTAGGAGTGAACAAAAAGGAGTAGTGGTCAAACCGATCAAATTTCGAAACGAAATAGAATGAGTTATTCACCCCTCAACCCCCTTGTCTCGGATTAAAATTCATTCTCGTACCCACGTCGACGATCTCTTTGTTCTCTCTTTTTTCTTTTTCTTTGTTATGTTTTTTCTTTGGTAGTCTAACCTAAATATCTCCGAGGACATGTGAGTTGGTCCCGATCCCGTCAAGGTACTGTACCGTACTGTACCGTACCGTACCGTACCGTACCCATCTTTTAGCTTATTTCACGCGATGCAGTGAGATCTGATATCGAGGAAGAGAGTACTCGTAGTATACAAAGAGAAGAGATAAAGAGAGAGTGAAAGAAAAGAAGGGGAATGATAATAGGAAATACGGGTAACTAATCACTCGTACCGATATTCCCGCTGACGGGTAAAATAATTATTGATATTTCTATATATTTTAAGCATCACAGTTATTGTCCTCACCAAACTACTCACAGGGGAAGTATCCCCTGAAAAGCAACGGGATTGAAAATTCCGTCCCGTCTTCTTGTTCTCTCCATGCACCACCACCCCCCAGTTTCAGATGAGATCAGCTCTTTGTATCACTACTACACCAAAAAGTAGAGAAAATAGAGTGAGGCGTCGGAGGCTTTTGCTATGCTTATGGAATAACCCCATACACGATGTGGCTTTTTTACATGTAAACAAGCCATAGTAGTACAATACGTATCGTTATTCAACTATGAAACGATCTGTAAAACTGCAACAATAATGCTGTGAATGAAACGGATCATCTTCACCATTGTTCTTTGCTTAGATTTCATCAAGTCTCAAACAATACCATGACTCTTTACGAAGGAACGAATATGGTACTTTTGCTAAGATACTTGGGACACGTTCTCATATGTGATGAATTATGAACATAGCGCCGCTCTACGCTATTGCACAATTCCGGCGTATGAAGTTGAATGAAGGTGTATCTGGATACTCGTGTTAACATAATGCTCGCTTGAGCTTATCAGACATTGGGTCGTGGTCAGATTGACTTGGAATCGATTATCACGGTGACCTCGCATGGGCTATGCACCTAGCACCCCAGTTGATCCAGATGAGAACGGTTCCCGATGGCGTTGGCGGAAGGACTAAAAGATTAGTAAGGATATACCGACAAGATGAAGCAGGTCGTTCTAGATTGTTTAACGATATCATCATACTCTCAGCATAGCTCGTAACCCCGGGGACTAGCTGATGAGGTCTGGTATTTATCATTTACCATTCTTGTAACGAATGTCATGTCTGACATGGGCATGGGCGATTCCCATAAAGCTTTGATGTGTCTATCTGGCTGATAATTGCATTCAGGGAAAGCGGAGAATGCATGGAAACTATCAGGCTGAAAGTTTCCAGGTGTGGAGGATGATTATCTATCGATAAGTTTGTGAATTACTCAGAGTACAATTATTGGTCGAATCAAAGAGTAGCGAGATATGATTTGAATCGAGAATACAGGCTCAACGTGAGGACGAGGAGCAGATATGATCTTACGACGGCCTTTCAATACGGGGATCCATAACGAAGCATATCGTTTCTTCTCTTCTTTGCGGCATGACAATCCAGCTTCAGCTTCAAAGTCATCTTCAAGATCAATCATATTCACTTCGCCAAAGTACATTCTACCCCAAGACAAGATACGTCCATTGCGGAAACGTCAACTAGACTTAAGCAGCGATAACGCTCGGCTTTCTACCGCTCGACATCAATCCTTGGATCCCTATGGTGCATACTTCTCACACTGTTCGTATGATTAATGTATTCAAGCTGATAGATGAAATCACTTTTTCAAAGAGATGATGTTGTTGTCACCCAAGAGGATGTGTATAGTGACTCGACAGACAATACCATCAGGTAAATCACGTCTCTATTCATCTTACGCCTTGTTTTTAGAATTGCTCAAGGGCAGATGCTGATATGAAAATGATATCCACTTCCAATCAGCTTTTATGATAAATTTACGACCTGTATATTTCCCCTCAACGAATCAAGATGAGAACATAAATGCAAACGACAATTCAATTGCAAATATACATTCACATTCACATCCATATCCAAAATCACATTCACTTCAACTTTTACCTGATCGGTTAATCACTCCTGGACGTAGTAAAACGGGAAAAGGGATGTGGGTTAGTTGTCATCGTGATACAATAGCAAAATTACATGGTAAAGGTACGTATGTTCTTCGAGTTCCGATCTTGTGAACAGGCTTTCGATTACTCTCACAATTAGGATTTGATGAAAACTTGTCTAGGGAATAGAGAGTCAAAAGCTGATGGTTTATACGGATGTATAGGTCCGCATACAGGTATATTGAAACAGATTCCATCGTGTACCGTTCCAAGGAATATAAGAGATATCGTACATGCTCAGTTGCTGGAAAGGACCAAAAGTGAATTAATCAATCTAGTCAATAAAATGAATAGTAATATGAGAACTGGACTTTGGATCGATGATGGGATGGACGTAAATGGGGAAAGAGAATATTCACCTGTTTTGACAAGGTTGACTATGTCCGAATGGAAGACTATTTCATCGTTGACATCGTCAAATTCGTCATATTTACCAACAGCTTCAGCTTCATCCTCACCTACAGCTTCATACCTGGAAGAATCAGGTAACGGACTGTCGGATACTTCGTCTAACGATAACATAATAGCTTTATTGGATATATCAAATCTACCTTTTTCCTTTCCTTCATCTACTTCTGTCGATTCTTCCTCCGCCTCGTTGATAACGAGCAATAACCATGGACCAGATCCACTTGCAACACTCAACGCAGCATCATCAGTATCAGTGACGCTTCTCAACAATCACCAAACTCCGTTATACGATCTATCAGTGTTGTTTCCCAAAGAATCAGATCAACTTGAAGTACTCAAATTGATCAAAAAAGCGTTATCTTTAGAGAGAAAAATGAAATTGAAATCCAAAGAAATAAGCAAAAATCAATCATCATCTTCAAAAGGCATCGAAGGAACCGTTCCGACCAAACAAACACCCCGATCCACATCGCCATTATCCCATGAACCATCATCATCATCATCACCTTTACCAATAACAGAGATACACAGTGAGATACCTATAATAGCTTCGCACAAATCAAAAGAGTCTTCGAAAATACATTCAAATATCATCGCTCTCCACACTCAATCTATCCCTACCCACAATCATCCTCTCAAGGTGAATCCAGACTCCAGTACACAACCAATTTCAAATACCAATTCGAATTCCAGTTGGGGCATCCCATTATTCATGGCTTTATGGAAATTACGTTGTTACTCGGGTGAAGGATGGACTACAACGTGACATATCTCTGAAAAATTAGACTTTCATTATTTCGTAAAGGTCAGAGATCAACCTGTACTCTTTATAAAGATTTGTTGTATACACCTATCGAATGCCCTTGAACGATCATTCCCTTGGGCGGTTGCGTATCAGACATTCAAACTACTTTGAAGACAGTCTCTTGATTCATCCCGAAAATGCAAATCAGCTACGGTTTTCCATACTGAGTCGATGTTGTTGATGTACGTATTCATATAGATACATCTACGGATCATCCTCATGTAAACAATCTAACATTATTTTCATTTTACATGGCCATTGATTTCATTTTGTTGGGTTTGGCCCTAAAAAGACATAGAACACGTATTCAAGCATTCACAATTTGTTCTGTTCTACTTTCTTCATTCCTGTTATTGCCCTTCCATCAATCTCAACTATCTTTCTTCAGCGACTTCTTTAGTGGCATTTACGCAGCGTACGGATTGCCTATCAACCCAACGAAACAACGATCAGCCTCACTACTCGTTGCGCCCCTTATTGCTTGCTGGAAAAACTACTTACAAGCATAGACAACTAAGACAGGGGGACTTTTCGTTATATCACTAGTGATTATAACGGGCAGATTCATCAATTCTTTTATATCTTGAATTTTATGTTTGCCTAGATCACTTCTCAATCCTTCATATTTGATCTCAGTAGGATGTGAAGATTTTCGATATTGTTTAGATGTTTTATCCGATCCATCGAACAGAGATGATTCTTCTACAGATTGAGATGTTGATGTGCCAATTGCTAATCTCTCACCTAGAGCTTTGATCTTGAGTAGATGAGGATCATCTGTTGTTTCAGCTAAGAAAGAAAGGACGTTTTGGTTTGTCCAGTAAAGCCTGTATTGATGTATCAATCGCATCAGTCAAAGTAATGTATTGTGAGAACATCTGCGGTATACTCACGATAAGATGTCTTTGTGTTCATCATACACAACGTTTTCGACAGGCATTTTGTCTACATGTACTCTCTTCTCGATACCAAATTCAGGCTAAAGGAAAACAGGTCGGTATCAGCAGGTTGCCCGTAATGGTATACCATTCTCCGAATCAAGTTGCGAGAGCCAGCAGTAGATGATTACAGGACAGGAGTCACAATCAAGCTAGTCAACTCACAATCACAATGTCGAAAGCTGCATCCAAAACAGCAGTCACTCTAGCTTGTCTGACAACAGGACCATATCTTTCCGTAAGATCATGAATGAGCATACAGAGATACAAATGAATCGATTGCTCTTCGGCGAGTTTGGCGCTCTCTACGAAGTCGTTCGAAAACAATCAGAACAACGACCATAATTCCACCGTATAGGTAGAATGGCAAACTCACGTTTCTTCATATTGCATTGTTGTGCGCATTTCGCTACTTGATCTCGGTCCATAAGGAATTTGACTTCATTGGGGTTGGCTGAGAATTGCTGCGTCAGTGACATGTGGGTGCATCATGAGGAAATCACTTACGGCTTGTTAAGCATGCGTCTAGCATACGATGTACTAAGACATCGGCATATCGTCGAATGGGCGACTGAACAGATTCATTGTTAGCTGAACAAGTTTTTCATTGATTTGCTAAGGGATAGCTTACAGTGAAATGAGTGTATAGAGGAGTATTCAAAGCCCAATGAGAGTATTTGGCAATATCTAGCATACCGGTGCAGAAATATCGTGCTCTAGATAACCACCAGTCAGGGAGAAGCTCTGTTGGTGAAGTGGCGTGACTCACCTCTGCATAGCCTTCTTTTTCAGCAATTCGAGACAAAGTATCGTATCTTGATCTCCAATTTTCTCAAACGAATTTTGTAGAGTACCGGCTGAAGTAGCATCCATGGCGTATCCTAATTTCTGTGCACGGTTCACAAAGCCGTCCTGCAATACCACAGAAGTCAGCTTGGATATTGGGATATGTGCCGAGATGGCGAGATGCAACTTACCAGTCTTCTTTCGATTGGAGCTTCATGCCTTCTAAGTATAGCTTGTTCAGGCAATCCATTTGCGATGACATGAGCTACTGAAATATTGGCCAGCAACATGAACTATACGTATAAACACTAGTCAGTTTTCGTCGTATAAAATTGGGGGCAAAAGGAAGACATGCTTACTTCTTCTACTAATGAATTTGCTTCAGTCTTTTTGTACGCATCCACGTCGACGGGTTTACCATTATCATCTAAAGAGAAAGACACCTTCAATTTGTTGCTGAGTATAGCACCAGCTTCCAATCGCTTGCTTCTGATCTTCGTCGAGAGGGCCTTGTTGGGCATGGGTCAGCTATCATTACAATGGTGTCGCAGATGGTAGAAAGCTCACATGAAGAGCTTTGATATCCTCCTCAATCTCCTTGCCTTCACCGCCAGGAATCTTACTCTTGTCTAGCGAGCCGCCAGAAATCACTTCTTGAGCATCATTATATGACAACTTGGCGTTGGACCTATTGCAGAATAGTCAATTGTCAGCAAACTGTTCCTTCTATGGAAATTGAGTACTCACTTGATGATTGTCCTAGCGAACTTCCTGTCTTTGATATTCCCTTCTTCGTCAAAAGTGAACATCGCTGAGAAAGTCAGTCTCTCCACATCCGGCACTAAACTGCATAACTCTTCCGATAATTGAGGAGGTAGCATTGGTACTGCCCTTTGCACTAAATAGACACTGGTAGCTCTCTTGCGAGCGTCTCGATCAATAGCAGTGTTGGCTTTGACTAAACACAAATGACAATCAATTATTGCCTTGTACATAGGCGAATTTGATGATCACTCACCGAAGTACGAAACATCGGCGATGTGTACGCCCACAGCTATCGTACCATCTTCATTCTTCTTCACAGACAAAGCGTCATCCATGTCTTTAGCAGTAGGAGGATCAATCGTGAATACCCTTTCGTCTCTTAGGTCGGTTCGCACCTCGTATTCCCTCTCGGGAATGCTGTGAGTCATTGATATCAGCTTGTATTGCAAAGGAAAAAGATAAAATAGCTGACCTCCAAGGTAAAGGAGGGAGACATTTCATGGTAAGATCTGTGAATTCTTCTGTAGGGAAATTGCAATCTTTCAATAAAGCACTCGTTTCCACTTCTGTATCTCCAATAGGACCGAGCTCTTCGACCAATGTTCCAAAGGGATGGAGAGATGTGCTACGTTAATGGTTATCAGCAGTCTTACTCGCAGTTCTGGGTAAATAGGAATGAGCAAACTCACATAGGCCATCGTTTGATAGTAGCTACAAACAGTTTGTTATTGTAGTCATCGGGATTGTCGATGAAATCAGATGGAGCTTGTTCAGTGGGTATGGCGATGAGCGGTACTCGTTTATCCGTAGGTTTAAACCAAACGATCTTCGGTCTTTGTTCATTTTCATCTCGCCTTCCACCTCTATCACCATCTCTTTCACGTCTTTCAAGATCCTGCTTCTCTTTGGTCGCAGCTGATGAAGGTCGAAGTACACCCAATTGACCAGAGAACAATTGCCCGGGCATTCGCTCGACCTGTTTAGCATTCCTGGTCAGCTAAATGATTGCAATCCGAACCGCAGAGTTCACTCACGACTGCCACGACGTGACCTGCGTAAGTAGGTTTAGTCTCATCGTTTACCTCTTCGTCTTCGAATAATGTTAGCCCTTGACCTTCAACTTCGACATCATCTTTCTTCTTCTCGAGCTTCTTCGCTGCGGAGGGTTTGAGATCGTAGACCGCATTTTCTTCCTTCTTTCTCTTTTTCTCTTCTTTGTCTTTCTTGGTACCCCAAACTTCGTCTACATCTAGTAATTCGACAGCAACAATGTCGCCCTCCAGAGCCCTGTTTCTATCTTTAGAACCACAGATGTAAATATCAGCTTCTAGTACATCGGTAGCGACATATGCGTCGGACCGATTTTTCTTGTTTACCCTTAAGACACCAACGACGAGTTTGCCGGCTTGAAGCAAAGGTGGCAGAGATGCTTGAGGAAGATATGGTGCGAACAGTGATTTTCGTTGAGGGCCTTGAGACGTCTGTTGTAATTGCATTTGGAAAGCTTGTTGCTGCTGCCAAAGTGATTGACCCATAGGTGTTTGCAATGTAGTCGCGGCAAGAAGATTCGGAAGCATGTTTGGGAAACTAAAGGATGCCATCTTGGAATGGCCACCCCCGGCTGCCGCCCTGAATTGAGCAAGAGATTGGAGTTGTGCTTGAGCAGCTGCAAGATCTGAAACCTGAACAGTACCAGCGTTGTTGCTCGATCCACCTCCAGACATTCTCCAATTGCCCGACTCAACTCCTGACCTGCTGTTTGTTCGATGATGACCAAATCCTCGCTCTCCATTAGGAACACCATCTTCTGGAATATCGCCACTGATACTTCCGAAGCCAGCACCATGACCCGCGGTCTTGTTGAAAACATTTACACTGTGACGTCGAGAATGACCTGCTCCACCAGTGGGTACGGGAGGAGGGGGCATCTCACCGATACCTCTCAAAGCACGGGGTTGGTCCACTTCCTCGGCTCGATCCGGCTGCTCAGTAGCTGAAGGGAAACTGGACTGGACTCGTCGATGTCTTGAAAGCGTCTGGGAGGGAGTTTGCTTGCCGTGCAAAGCAGTATTGAGCTGACTCAAAGCAGAATTACCTTGATGAGAAAGGTCTTCCTGCATGAGGGCTTTTTGTTTCGCTTGGAGAGCTTCGATCTCTTGTTGAATAGCAAGCTACACAAGCAAAGATCAGCTCATTGGGATTCGTCTAGGTCTGGAAGCTGACTTACTTGTTGCTGCATCGCAGATGACATTTCACTACCAGTCCTTTTATGTGCCCTGGCCGCGAGACCTGCCAAACCAGTAGCAGCGGCACCGCCAATGCCTTCAGATCTGTTGACGACTACGGGAGGAGAAGTATGATGTGTTGAAGGAGGTGACATTGAATCTCTAGCAGAGCCTTTCTCCGAAATGCTCTCATGCACAGCATGTTTTGGCTTGGCCCCGAAAGTGAAAGAGGGTGCAAGCTGGGGACGACCGGTTGGACCGAATGATGAGTTGGCGTTTTCTGGCTCCTCATCTTCTTCTTCAAATACAGGCTCGTTCTTCATTGATTCGTTGATAGCCGTGGCTCTCGCTTCCTCTTGATCACGTTGTTGCTGAATAATTTGAACTTGCTGCAATTCGAACACCTGTTGAGCCTGAGCAAGTTGTATAGCCGTTTGTTGATGTTGAGCTGCGACTCTTTGTTGAGCTAGAGCCTGGAACCTGGGGGCTATAAACCCTCCCATTTGCTGTTGTTGCTGCTGTTGCTGAGCTTGTTGAGCTTGTTGTTGAGCTAATTGTTGACTGGCAACCATTTGTGCTTGCAGAAGCTGAATATATTGATATTGCTGTTGTTGAGCGGCAAGAAGTTGTTGCTGTTGGAACTGCATATCGGCTTGTTGAGCGAATGATAGTGGAGAATGAACTTCTTCAGCTTCAGAATGAGCGGAAAGCTGATTCTGATAAATGGGTGGAAATCCACTTGGATACATTTGGATTGGTGAAGTTGCTTGATTAGGGTTGAAAGATGGTGGACCTACTGAACTGGAAGAAGTCCTTCGATTGTTCACGGCGCTACTCTGAGACACTGATCGTGGGTGAAGGACGTTAGATGGTGGCATAGGAGCAATAGGCGAAACGGAAAGGCCTGCTTGAGAGCTTGCGGGTGAAGTAGCAGCTTGGAAAGAAGGCGTGAAACTAGGTGCATCTGCTTTGAGCTTTTTTGTAGAGTTGGAAGAATTTGCGGATGCGGAAGAATCAGGGATTGGTACCGGTTCAGTAGCTGATTTGGTTGCTGAAGTAGGAGTTTCTTTAATTGCACTCGCACTGACTGATCTGGATCCATTTGAACTTCCTGAGGAAGCAGCGGAAGTTGGAAGTGTTTTCAGATCAGATATCATTTTTTGAAGGGAAGCTAAGGCATCACCACCTGATTGAGCATTGTGTTTCTTCGTGGCTGCATCCACAGCAGCTTCCATGGCTGTACGAGGAGCTGATACAGCAGCATGTATAGATTTGGGCGCTGATTCGTTGGTTTTAGGGTTGGAGTTTGAGTTTTGAGAAGAAGGTCTTTGAGGAGCATTGAGGTCTGTGTTGATTGGGTTAGGTCTTCTGTTGGAAGCTGATCTTTTCCCTTTATTGTTTGTTATACCACTTTTTTGGTTCTGATTCTGGATCTGATTTTGGTTTTCGCTCTTATCTCCATCTTGATCAGTGGTTGAAATCGAAGTTGGTTTACTTTTCTTGCCTTTCTTCGATTGATTTTGTGTACCGTTATTCCCGACAGCGCCGCTATGTGGGGCGGTTTCTGCAAGACCTAGACTTACACCACCGCTGATAGTAGTTGTTCGGCCGCTTTGTTTCTTTTTGTCTGAACCACCTCTTGAAGATGCATTGGAATTACTCCTTGAGATATTAGATGAAGTCGTACCGGATTTACCTCTTCCTCTTGAAGAGTTGCTTCGTTGTGAATTGGCTGAAGAAGGTCTGGAAGGATGCAATGAAGGTGGGGCTAGTGTGTTGGGTGAAGAAGAAGCGGGTTGAGGAGTGGGCGCGACTATCGAGTCGGCCATTTTGTATGAGGGTGTATACGTGGAAGAAAGGACAGTGAGAGGATGTCGTAGAAAGACGTGAAAAGGTGAAAATGATCGATCGGGATATCGTGTGCTGATGGGGGATGAATATATATTCCTGTCAGCGAGAGATCTACCACAGGCTCAGATACTGTCAAGTTTGTAATGCTGTTTTCGTGGTACGGTGATTGGACTAGTGACACCAATTCAAAGGAGGAGGATTGATATGGAGTAGCGAAGCGGCAAACGTCAAGAAAACATATACATCCCGTACTAAACTCCACGTTGACAGATCGTCTGGGTGAGCAGTTCCAAGAAAGATCGAAACACTTGTTCCTTCTCGTCTATCTTATGAGATTCTACCAACTCTGACAGATCGAAGTCTTCTCGACGCACAGACCGCTTCACCACCGTACTCTTTCACTTCGTACCACATCGAGTGAAATGGGTGGTTGTCAAACTCACAGTGTATGTATCTAGAGTTATGAAACTGGTAAGCAGTGATCTGTACAGGTGACAGTTATGTGTATATGTTTTTGATTTGAAAGAGACAGTTCACAATGAGGGTATGCAGGATGATATAGATTGATTCTTCTGACGGGATGAGAATGAGAGCTGGATTGAATGGGGTAGAGAGGGGGGATTGGGATTGATTTGGGCGATGAAAACGAGTGGTTGAAGCTGTGTACGGTGGATGGTTATATCATGACGACATCACCTTATCCTATTCCTTACAGTAACTTAATCCTATTCCAAGTGTGGCAGTCAAAGCGTACTATGTTACTCAGTAAGAGACGCGTCTCTGACACACACTATAAATTCGACGCGACGGTCTTCACGAATGAGCAACCATATTGCAAGAGTGAACGGCCGAATTGTCAATTGTCATATGTCAGCAATGTATCACTTGTATCAGAAGGCGAAGGAAACAAGACGTAAGAGACACGAATATACATGTCATCTTCTCATGAAAACAATAAAATAGTATATAAACAAGTTGATATGACGAAAAATTATGAAACAAAAAAACGAAGGATTAACGAAAAAAAACGAAGGAATGATGAACAAAACAAGAAGACGCATGACGGACAAAGTCAATTGTATACAGACACTGATAATACAAAAAGGGAAACGTTTTTTGGAGTGGTTTTGAAGTTTTTTTTTAGGGTTTCTGGCATTTTAAATATCGTTGAAATCGTTCATGCGGAATATGATATGTCTGTGTTCGATTCTTTTGACCAACAGCGACCCCATTTACTGGGTAGCATCATCAACCTTGGCTTGAACCCATTCGTTGCTGTTCACTCCATTATTATCCTGGTTTATTGATAAACCTAGACCAGAGATACTGTGAACAGCTTGAGAATTATCATCCTGAACGGAGCGGAAACCCAAAAGGTTTCGCAATCGTATGACTTCGTTCTCGCTGAGCAAGAGTCGGCTCCTCAACTGATGGATTCGTTCGGCCCTGTCCTCGAGTTCCCTTTCCATCTGGACACTTACACCTAAGAACATGAAAGTCCAACGAGAGTCAATGCCACGAAGTTCACTTGACATGATGTCTGCATAAGATGGAAAACCACTCACGCTTCTTTTTATCTCTGAATCTTCGAGCACCGATCCTGTGATCGTAAAGCACTGCGGTCAGCGGAAGAAAATGGTGAAGCTCAGCTTCACTCACCTGTTTCTGATCTTTTTCTTATCTGCAGGAGGCAAGCATGAGTATTCCGTTTGGGGCATCCCCCAGCGCGGCGGTGTATCGGCAACGTTATCGGCAACGTTATCGGCAACGTTATCGGCAACGTTATCGGCAACGTTATCGGCAATGCTTCTTGAGGATGTTCCCGTACTGGAAATTTCGTACTGGTTCATTTCGTGCGAACTCGCAGCCGACTGACTGTCACTACTTTTTCCTTTGGCCGTTCTAGAGCGGACCGCGGGGTTTCTCTTGACCTTAGAGACCGAAGACGAAGCAATTGATCCAGAGGCTGGTTTGACTCCGGTAATCGGTGAGATAGGGGACAAGTGGTGTCCAATAGGCGATGATGTGATACCAGCAATTCGAGGTGATTCATCGTATGGGTGCTGGGTTGGGGCTCTATAATCCCCATGTCCTACACCGTTATGAAACCCATTAGGGTTTTGCCACCCGTAAGAAGGACCAGCTACTGGGTATTGAGGGGAGAACCCGATGTTGTGGCCGAATGAGGTCGTGGCCGGTGGGGATCCAGCTTGATTATTTGGGTTGTTTTGAAAGTCAGCGAAATAATGGTTCCCAACCATAGGGGCAGAATGCAAATGTGCACTGCTGGTGGAGGCATGACTCGAAAAGGACGACATGGCGGGAAGAGGTAAATGATTTGTGGTTTGAGGCACAGTCGCAGATCTACGATGAAAATTCTCTGGGAACGAATTCATCGGGATATGAGGTGATAAAGATTGGCGGTCGGCGACTTTCAAGGCTCCAGGCATGTATGGGCTGTACATGGCCGGCTGATGGGATACCTAAGGGGACGCAAGGTAAAGTAAGCTTTTTTTCACGAGATGAAACGATAGGTGACACATCTATCAGGTTAAAGGCACAGATGAAGGGTCTTTGCAAGTACGATGAAGACCCTCGACTTACCCAGTTTTGGTCCATCCCGAATATTCCACCGTTTTCGTGAGGGAGACCGTCGTGAGAGAGCTGCACGGCGGCTGTCTTTTGCAGTAAGTCTTGAAGAGAGTCGAAAATGCTGCCTTCTTGTGCGGGACCTTGAGGCAATTCGAAAGAAGCTGCTTCTTGCACTACCTCGGGAAGAGTAATGTGTGGGAATGCTGGGGTGACCAAGGGAGTAGGCTTGGTGCTGGCACTGACCTCAGCGGCCTGTTCTTGAAGAAGATCCGGAAGAGAGAGTTCGTCGTTTTCAAGGGTGTCCCAGGAAGGGTACTCCAGGTTGTTGTAGTTGTTGTAGCTGGGCTGGATATTCTGGACGGTATCAACCACGTTGATGGGAGATCCCATAATGATATTGTCGTCGCCCATGGTGAAGGAAGTCGAATTCGGTTGAGGATGATGAAGAGGTGAGAGAAGAGTTGAAAGATTACGAATGAAAGTATGCGGATTATATACCGCCCGTGGGGGGGGGGGATGGTATGTGGGTATTGGGGTAATTGATGATTTGGGGAAGAGCGATGTTAAGTTTTTTTTTTCGCAATTTCATCAGCAGTGTCACGATGAAGTGATCGTGGGAATGATGCGGGAACGAAGGTTAGATGTGAAACAATGGAAATTAAGATCAAACGTTTCCTCTCGATCGCAGTGAAACTGAGATATGGGTGAATGTAGTAGAACAAGCTAGTTGCGAGACAAGTGACAAGACAAACCACCGAGTTCAAGTATAGTGGAAGAATGAGGAACGACGGATGATGACGAAAGGAGGAGAGAAAGAGAAAGAAAGAAGGAACAATGAACAAGGTTGGCTATTTCAGAAACCGACAGCGGTCATAGTGATAGGGACTGTGTGCTGGAAGATGAGGGGGAAGGCGACGCACGTACGACGATACTCAAATCCAAGGCTTCGGGATATGACGACTTGGTGAGACAAGCTAATGACAAATAGAATGAGCCAGATCGCCGGGTAGTGGCGATTGGTAATTGTAAGAGAACAAGGTTGACACTGCTGAAGAGGTAAGACAGAATGTGTGGGTGAGACATCGAACATGAGAGGCGGAATGGTAAGCTTTCCAATCTAACAGCCTAGAACAGTCCCTGTCTGTAATTGATTGGGGTTGCACTGATGGTCTACCTTTCTAACTCATTTCGATCCGTTCTACCCCATTTATCGTGCAGAGACTGAAGTGAAGGGTATGAGGTGGGATGAGAGGAAAAACATAGAAGGGAGAGTGGACACTAATCTACGAAACCGACTCACGTAAAAGATTCAAGGAAAAATGGGGAAATGACAGTATGAGCGAATGAGATAACATAAGGCAGGGTCGCTGACCAAGAGCCATGGCAATATGATGCCGAATGAGTGTGGTGAAATGTCAAAATATGGTGAACAATGAGAAACAATGAGAAACAATGGAGAAACAAGGATCAAGATCAGATGTCGAACAGGATGAGACTGTAACAGTGATCGGAATCCGAATGATAATGATGATGAGATCTTAGATCACCAATGTCGTAAGGGGGATTATGCACACACACAGACACACAGCACGGTTCCCCCCTTTCCCTTCCCCTCTCCCTCTGCCTATTCCCTTGTTGCCATTCTGTTGTGTCTTCGATTCTTATATTTCAGGTTCAGAGCTCTCGCTCTCACACGTGAGACCATCAGGGAGATAAAAGGTACCATCAAAGAAACAAAGAACCCCAGTCTGACAAAGTGAAAAGAGAGACAAAGAAAAGGGATGACGTTGGGGTTCGCTTGTGAAAGCAAGTTGAGATGATGGATTTTCAACTCACGTGAATGGACGGATGTTGCGGTCTAATTAAATATATCCTATGAGGTTGTCCAGATGCTATACTGTGAGAAGGAACGAGACAACGTCAAGGTTAGCGATAATACTAATGAAACAGTTCCGCATGAATGTCTGCGACTGATGAACTCTTCCTTTCCTCGTTCCAACTGAATTCTATGATGTCATTCATACGAGAGCGAGGGTTCACATTTCTTCCCAACGTGTGCATGGAAAGCGATGCGCAAAGCCCATTGGCCAATCTTGAACTTAAGAGAGGAAGGAAGAAAAAGAAAACAGAAACTCACGTTTCGAAGTGATCGAACGCTAGAAGAGTGTCGGGTCTCGGATCTCGGACTTATTATCGTTTATCTCGCTTCCTTTGTGACTATGATTTCGCGTTCTTCTTCTTCCTGTGTATTCTTCCTTTACTTTTCCAATTGATTGAGATGTATCTATGTATAATTCAAGAAATCAAGAGTTTTCCATTTGTTCTTCAACGATACGGGCATATACGCTGACAGGTGGTGGTATCGTGATAAATCCGTTCCCTATGACGAGTGATCGGTAACCAAAGGTTATCAATTCTTTATTGAGCACAGATAATCAAATAAAACCGGTAGATAATGGTGGGAAATCAGGCACGTTCTGCCCAAAAAAAAGGGGGATAAAGATGACGTCCTTACGGCCCCGTTGTGATATACGATCGAGGAAAGCAATATACCTCCAGGGATGGTTGGATCGAGGTTCCTGTGGATTCTTTCTTTCGTTTTCTTTCCAAATTTATAAACTACAGAAGATCGTATTTTTCTTTAACTGAATTAATCGTAATGGAATTGCCGTTATTTCTTCGCACCGGATTAAAAGGGCCGGGTCGTGCTAGAGTCACGTTGTGACGTCGATAAGGAACAGAATCTTCTGAGAGAGATGAATCGATTGCGGAATGTCGCTTGAATAGGGTACACGATAAGGGAAATTACGATTCCAACGATTCAATCTTCTGGATTGTAACGTTATTCCAGATGTGATTGTGATGGTATATTTAATGGTTTGGAGATATCTTCGGGGGAAAATATACGAGAGCTACCTTCAATGGTTAAATGACGGTGTATAATGAGGATGTGAGATAGGATCCAGCAATCTCGTTTGAAGTCTACTCTGAAATTCAAATGATGTGATTATCCGACGCACGATAGATTATTGGTTTGATATAGCTGTCAACTAAGTCAATGTCAGCACAAATGATGCCTCTGTATGTCTCGTAATGAATGGGCGATCTGCTCCGATTCATTCTTGATCCATCATTATTGAGAGTTCTCCACATTACAAACCCGTCACGCGATAATGAGAGGTCTGGATTATCACGCCACTAAAAGAAATGTCGCAAGGAAATCGACTTAATCAAAGGAAAAAAGTAGAATCATTGCATCTGATAGGTCAAAAGGAAGACTGATGGCAGAAGATAGGATTTTGCAGAAGGAATGACGAGAGAAACATAGAAGACTTTGAGACGATCAACACGGAAAACGGAGAGTCAAGCCACATGCCGTTCCAAAAATAAACGAAGAAATGAGGGATTTCGAGAAAGAAAGAGATAGCGGAGCAAAACCTATGTCAAAGAAGCACGGTATGGATAATTTATCAATCGGAGCGAAATAAACGGAATTGGGTGACCGACTTTCTCTCCATGTGAGGTCCCATGGAAGGGTCTGTTTATGTTAAATTCGCAATCGAGAACCGAAAACGCCTCTTTCTCTTTGATCCACATTTATATCTCAGATAAGCACAAGAGATTAACGGCCAATGCCCACTTGCCCGAGAAAGTGAATAAAAATGAATCGAGGTGTTGCCTTCGGCCGGTGAATTGAAGAGATGAATGGGAAATAAAGTTTAATGCGCAAAACAAAGAAGAAAATAATAGGAATGACTCGAGGCCGTACCCGTTTTCGTTCTCTTCTCTTTCTCGGTTGCCCATTCAACTCCTCCATCGGAAATAATTCTCAAAGTCTTCATGATCAATCATGCGATACAAAGGTTTTTGGGTACTCACTGTTTTTTTTCGGAAACAAGCAATAACAGGTTACAGCTGACGAGTTTAACTGGAATACCCCCCGGGAGTGCCACTCGTTCTTACTTTCTCTGTCGAGTATGAGTAACCAGCTAGGAATTTGTCAAGTATGGCAATCAGCTATAAGATCATATAAACATCCGGGTTTGGGCTAAGCGTTGAGGATAGCAAAGACAAGTTATATAAATGGGAGTATGACGTTAAAGGAAAGGAAACATAAATGAAAATCACGACCTTGGAAAAGGCGATGGAAAACATGAAATGTCAGGGGTTCTGAAAGACTAATCTCAATAGAAGGAATTTCGGCCCTTCTTAACAGAGAGGTAACATGCATAGCTTAATATGTCCGTCTCTCGTTTAGATCATCGCACCTCGCGAGGAGTAGAGGTGAGTGTAAGCCACTATCGCTTACCAAATACCAAGTCAAAGGTAACGCGGAGACACTGGGACCGATAAGAGGATAATTAAGAATTTAAGGGGGTAATGAGAAGGAATGTTGTGGTGAGTTTCGAATCAGCTGTCCAAAGTTACAAGCGCACAGTCACAGAATTTTAATTACATTTCTCCGGGATTGTCTTTTTGGCTCCGAGGAAAGAAGCCAGAACATGATTTTCCATCTGAGAAGGTGATAAGGTACAGGAACAAAGAGGCGGTTTAGGGGCCAAAAGATCTGGAAAGCGAAAATGGGAGATAGGAGAAGGGCGAAAGTAGATAAGGTGACGCGATGCCGAACCACCATCATTACAAGAGCCAAGCATACCGACGGAAGAAGAACACAGAAAGACATGTTGGGCGTCTGACCATTCAGTAGAAGGGTTTCTCCATACTGATGATAGATCATACAGACATTTAGATTGTGGTATTCCTGTATCTTCCCCACTGCTCCCAATTCTGTAGGAAGACGCTAAGAGATAGTGCGTGATGGTGATTATGATAAGAGGGAACGAGCATAAATCCGAAGTACTAAATCTTTAATGACCGACCAAATGAAACATGAAATGATAGATGTGGATGGCGTGTGAAAATCGAACAGATGTCAGGAGGGGCAAAGCGGGAATATCATTAAAAGAACGTTGGTTATCCCATTCTCGGATAAATTCATTAAGCCCCACTTCTGGATCATATCAAAACCTTCCTGTTGTCCGTAGCCAACTAATTGACGAGTCGTGGCACAGGCGTCACAACGAAAATACCGGTGGCCGATACGATCGGAGTGGATACGCACGAGATCCACTTGGAAAACTCATGGGCCGGCTATTGCCGTAATACTCAAGAAAGGCGAATAGAAACAATGAGATAACCAAAAGGCAGGTACGAGATTGGGTATCAAAGAGACATTACAAAAGGTCCAAAAGGGGAAGAGACAGAGGAACTCACCTCGATCTAGTTTAGATTGCTGGTGTTCAATCAGGCCGTACGAAAAGAACACGACGTCGACAATAAGACTGTCGGGATAACGTATGAGAATTAGAATGAAAGTCGAACAAAACTCTGGTAAGTGTACGTGTGCTTGATATGGGATCGACGAATTTGGAACGTTCTGGCTTTGAGGTCTGTGCCGGGGAATTGAATGTCGCAATTCTGGGAAATGAAGGAAGCAATCTAAATGATTATCAAACTATTGATGGTTAATAAACAAAACACAAGTTTGGAAAGAGGTGAGAAGAAAGCGAAAGCGTCGAAACAAAACAAAGTGTGGTGTTTTAATTATACTGTAATTTCATTTGTGATTAACCATGTAAAATCAAGAGGAACTATGACTACCCAATCGGTAGTTCGGACACCTGGAGTCTGAAAGTGAAGCGTCATCACGTTTTCCCTCTGCGTTCAGGTATTTTGAGATTGACAGGACCTTTGGTTAAAATGCCTTACTCGGTACCTGTTATTCGCTGATCATTCAGTTTTATAATGAAACGCTCCTCCGGCCCCTGTGGTTTTTCTCTTTCGTGACTGAGCCGATGGAAGAAGCTCGAAGTTCCAAAAGATCCAGTCCGAACATTATATTTTTCCGAGATGTTATTTCTACGCCTCATAACGATCGCTCACACGTTTTTGCTTCGTTCGACCCCGCAGGTGTTCAAGGGGCAAAAAAGTATCTATGGGATGAAATTATACGAGTAACATTAGATGTCTCCCATGGGATCATGGGAAATTGGGCGTGTTTTGGCAACGAGATATTCACGTAACAGGTATTACGTGGGATATTATGTGATTTTTCCAAAGGGATCATTTTATTCGGCAGAATAGGTTTTTATAAAGAATAACAAATACTTAAAACATAAAACTTCTTTTTGATATGCAGATCATCTTGGGAAAGTCTTCAGGTCCCGTTGTCTGCCTTACTTGTAATTACTGTATGGCCAAACTACAACCACAGGCTTTTCTTCCTCCCGGGGAACCCAGCGTTTGGAGTAGGAATGGTGGCGTCTTTTACATGTACCTTATCGTAACGTGTAAGGAATGGCTCCCATTCTATTTGATGAATACCGTAGTACAAATGAGGTCATTGATGGTCTCCACATCTATTTGGATCAATTCGCGACGTAACGTGTTTACTGGTATACCATGATGCTCCTGTGTTTCCAAGATCTAGCGGCCATTTTGCATTTCCTGATGGGATAGCGGGATGATCATCGGCCAAAATTTCCGCCCGTATGTTGTGTAGATCTCTTTTTCTGTAACTGTATTGCTCATTGCCGAAAATGGCCAGATCGCTTTTGGGATCTCGCTAATTACCGTGTGTAGATGCCAAGAATCACAGGCGTGATGTGATATGGTGGTGCTTGTATCGGCGCTGTCCTGCTGCTTTGTGCTTCTGTACATATTTGTCAAGAACGCCATCGCGTCATTACCGGTTGTAACTCAACCTATTATGCGAGATGATATGTTTATCAGAAGTCTTTGCCAGTGAAGACTCGCTCGGTTTATTTACGTTGCTTCAGAAGGCGTAGCGATAGTTCCTCGTTGTTCTAGTGGAGCTGAAGAACCCAGATACATCTATTCATCGAACTGCTCAGGTTCAGGTTCTCAATTTAGTAACTGAATTACGGTAAAAGGATGGGGCATATCTGTGGCCCCTCTGACCTCTGATCTGCGAAGGTGTCATTGACTCAATTTCTTTTGGAGCGACTAGCTGCCAAGGGTTTGAAAAGACTTCAATATGATCAGTTCTTTTGAATCAGCATCATATACTTCTTATTTTTTCGGGGCTACAGATAACGTATGGAAGGACACATTGTAAAAGGTATCTGGCCCCACGTTTTCTCTTCGCGGAAAGACTTGAGAGACAACGACGATCTCCGCCCATAACCGTTTCGATCGTAATTACGTTTGATGTCTCGTAATAACGTGACCAGCGGCAAGCACTATCAAGAGAGATTCCAAACAGTGCTTTTGTGAGATTGTCTCTACACGATTGAATCATAGTTCTAACATGGTTTCTTCGTTCTCGTGCTCTAGTGTGCACTTGATTTACCCTTGATCTTTTGTGTATGTAGGTCATGCCTACATGAAGATATCGTTCTTCGCATAATACATGATGGTATTTTTGGTAAAGATCTAGTCCAGATCTTCTTTTTGCGGGACCAGATTATCCCTTATGATAAAAGTTCTCGTAATACTAAAAAGATGACTCACATAAATCGAAAGACACGCAGTTTTGTGCTTTGTTCAAATTCAACAATAACGTGAAGAAAGGTGGCGTTTATTTCTTACGTTAAAGTTGCTGGAACATGCTCTCTAGTCAGGTAATTAACGCAGGTGGGTGGTCAAGTTGGTTTACCCCCTCTTCTTTGATCATGACATTTGTGACTGCGCTGTGTGGAATCCGAAAAGATTACTTTACTGAATCATGCTAGTAGTGGCGTTCTTGATTCCAACGTCGGTTACCCGAGATACTACTGTAAGTATTCATCAGCTTTGAATTGAGTTTGGTATTACAGTGATAGATCGTCCTATTGAATTGAGGTCAATTAATATACCCTGGTCATATGAAGCGCTTGACGTGGTTTATCAAGAGGGGCAGAAGGGTCCATGTGGACCATATCAAATTAAGGGACGCCGAACATATGGGATCTGGGAATCTGAACGATAAAGTTTGACCCCGTCGTGAGAGGTTCCAAAGGACGGACTAAATTTGCCGAGGATGATGACCAAATGACAAATCTTTCTCTACTCTTACAGTCATTTTCCATTAGTGTCCTCTTACGGCTGCTCTCGATTCCGTCGGACTTGGTCTGCATAGTCACAAGGATTTACGTGATGGTGCTTATACCATTTTTTTTAGGTGGTTCCCATGGAAAAAGGCGTTGAACTACGAAACCTTAAAGCGGTTCAATTAAAACGAATTGACCGTAACAGAGTTTATGAGAATCATGTTTCGCCTCTCAAATGTGTCATGTTCCTCACTGCGCAGATGATTTCCTTGTTCGTCCGAAGCGTCTCAAGGTAGAATACAGTGATCGGCAGGAATTCAATAAAGGGGGCGATGAGACTTGCTGCCCGTGTAACTCTGAACTCTCAATGGGGTATTGTCAAAAGACCCCTTCTTACATATATAGTCAAGTGATCATGTTATTCTAGACTTCGTAACGGCTGTACGGCACAGGTGAAGGGAAAAATTCCACGGCCCCCGAAAGGGCAAGTGTAGGAGGAAAGATTCTAGATGAAGTGGCGATTTTGAGTAGTGGAGCGGATATACCGTAGTCACGTCTGAGAATACTTTGGCGAAGATAGGCTATCAGTTCCACCGAGAAGGACCGATGAAAGATTTAGGCGAAGTGGCTAGACTTCATCGTGGTCTCCAAGCTGTACTTGGCTTAATCTTGGTCCTGGTCAAAGTGGTCGCCACTCGTCTTCCAAGTAACAAGTAATCATCCCTAGTGGCCTTGTCAACCACTTGAAAAACATGGGATGCCAGCGCTGTACAATCTCTTTCAATCCGCCAAAGAGTCTCTGCATGAATTTGTCAACGCAAAGGCCGATCGTTCCCCGCTTGGTTCACACAGGGATTGATGGGAGTAGAGGAATTGGAGAATGAAACAGACTGATGTATATCCTTTTGGTGTACTGGTTAGACATGTCATGTTAGCCTGGTGAGCTCCATACATTTTTCCCCTCTCTCTTGTCTCCCTATCGTTAAGCACGTCCCTCAATACCATCGCGCAATGGAGGGACTGGCGTAGAGTAGGAGAGAAGAAGGGGTATGCTGGCAGAGTAGTGAGTTCACATCTCTGAGATCTCGGTACGAACGGATTCGGTGCACTTTCGCTCTCTCCTGCAATAAGTCTATCTCAGTCATCTTGAAAGACACACAACACCACCTAGAGCATGCCCTTTTCCATAGCCCCCTAGTCCCTGAAATTCTCTTCCTCCGCGCTCGTTGTATGCGCCCAACTCATATTTCGAACCAGAACCTCGCGTTACTTCTTTAGCCACTTATTATCGCCCACCGTCTTCACCGTTTCCCCTCTACAGCGAATTCATCCATGATGTCGATCTATAGCTTTCATCTTTTGACCTCTTTGATCCCGTCTCTGCCTTGTTCGGAATCCCCAGTCGTATGTATGTTCTGCGCCAATGGACTTAGTACTCGTGTGCCGGTGACTACCTGTTCAGCTCCAATAATTAATCATTAGGACTATTTTTTCGCCTCAACACCTGCTAAGAATCCGCTGGGATTGTACAGTTTACACGTCGAATTAGGCTCTGGTCAAAACGAAACACCTAAATCTATGTCCATATACAGCATACTGTTCCAGACCCGCCATGACTAGTTCACATTCCCTTGTTCACATCAACAGGCACTACCGCAACTCATATGCGATTCCAGTGGTGACTCCAGGTACACCATCAATGTGAGGTGGGGTCACACGTTGGCAGCACTCACTGAAATCTGATCAGATTCTCGGAATACATCACTCAACAGCCCATCATGAACTGTATCTCACCTCCAAACCAGGACTCACAGATGAACAATCTTACCGGCTTCGAATGAGGTGGAAATTTCAGGTAGATCAGACAAGCTCACACCAAAGATATGGTTTTCTTCTTGCTTAGGGTTTTCACCGATGATAGGATGGAGAGGAGCCTACTTCTGGAGCAGTCACTACCCTAAATGAAAGACATATCGCACTCATGATATTAATGCCTTCAATCCTTTACCAGGCAATTGGCTGATTGACACTTACTTAATCTAACAAATGACAATCAGTCTTAGAGCTTTAGAGCTGAACAAACTACTTTCGGCATCTCTCACCGCGATGTAATCCGGCAACTTTGATTGGCTGGACACAAAGTCGATTATCTCATACCAAAGAACAGCGAAAGCGTAAACTTGTTTTACTGTCAAATTGAGAAGGTTCCCAGAATGCCGGTCATCGTAAAATTGCATGGTGATGCATACTTGAAGCGACCGTGCCCAGTGAAGTTAGTGATCATAGCTTTATTTTCAGCCAGCATGGGGCACCTTGCTATCAAGCCGGGTTAGCTATCCAATGATGTTCACGAAGTCCCCATACCTGTACCCTTCCCATTCCCTCCTGTCCATTCAGCCTAACAAAATTCTGCCACATACTAGTACAGTACTTCGGTCTATGCCGCTTTTATCGCTTCGAAACATCGTGGTTATCTAGCCGAGCACTGAACGTTGGTGTTTACGTCAAACTGAGATTAATCGACTTCATTTTCTTGAGACGGACTATCATCAATTTCCTTGCCCTCATTGACTGCCAGCAAATTACGCAACTCCAATGGATCGACTCGATGACTACTTGGTGGAACTGATCGTCCAAAGATCAGGACTTAAAGACGTCCTGAATTGTTCAGGAACATGTAAACGATTCAACACAATCATAACCTGTTCAACCGTCATACAGCTCTTTCTTCACAGACAGCTTTTTGGAAGATCTTATCCATCCACACCACATGATCTTATTTGTTCTTCCGGCGAACGCAAGGCTGGTCTTTCCTTGGCTCAAAAGCTTGCTACCCTGTCGAAAGTCGAGCATAACATCATACGCTACAAACCGCATCTTCGATCGTACAAAATCCCACATGGTCAAGTTATCTGTGCTATTGGAGATGGCTACATCGTTACAGTATTCAAGCCCAATTTGGATGTAGACCCGGGACCAGACCAACTATACTCGTTAGCTACTATATGGACTCCCTATGAAGGAGAACTTAGAGCTAAAGTAGTCAAAGTGGATTTCAAACCTTGTTCCGACCCTGGAGCTAAAGTTGTAGATGTCGAAGATAACGTCATCATTTGTATGCAAGAATTCCAATTGGAAAGAGGATCTCTTTACAGGACTAGAGTAATTCGCCTTTTCAATGACGGCGATATAGCTCGTCCCTGGCCATCAGACGAACCCATCAGTTCAGAGGCGTTCGAATCTATGTTGACTCCAAGAATACGCATTGGACGAGCAGGATTATTAGTGATGAGTTCAGATCGCGAGATCAGATGGACTAAATGGACAGATGGAAGAGAAGCAAAGGTAGGTCCAGCTGATGGCACGATACTTAGGTAGATCGATACTGAGCACTGCAGTCTACATCCATCCAGTGGGGTACGATTGAGAGCCCACCATATCTCAAATCTCCTTATTCCGTCAGGGTTTACGGTCATGATATCGTAGGCATATTGGGACAATGCGAAGCTCAGAGCCTCACACAAAGTATCGAAACGAAGTAAGCTCATTAAGTCCCCTCCGTATCCGTTTTCTGACGTTTGTAAAGCTCGGACCCTTGGCCTGTCTGTCGAGATTATCTTCTCATCTATAAACTCAATCATCCAACGAGAGACTCTTTAGTGAGACCGACCCTGATTCTCCGCATGCCGTGGACAAGAAATGAGTATTCGTTCATGATGGGCGAATCCCTCATCCATGGACCACCTGGTACTCTCGCAAAACCGGCTGTCTTGGCCAACTCCAATAATGGTCATAGCGCAGTAATGCAAGTAGATGTCGTGCTGGAGGAAGAAGATGTACATCCACAGCTTCAAGATTACCGACCATGGGGCACCATCGATATTCCTTTGAAGATCATCTTTGCCATGATGGACAACTTGGATAAACCTATCAGTACCGGAAGACACAAGGGAAGAACGAGGCAAATTCGATCTACCCGACAATTCCATCCAACGACCCCAACGACCGACTCTGAGATATCTCAAATGCTTTCCGCGGAGGAAGAATTCAAATGCGAATGCTGTATCCGTCTTAATGAACCTGTCGAACTTTTGAACGGGGTTCGTGTGTTCTCCCCGGATGAATGGATGGACAAAGCTTATTCATCATACACGAGATCGTTACCCGATTTGCCCGAAAATCCTTGTATCTTTGGAACAAGATTCATCGAAGACTATAGGCATTGCCATGAGCACAAAACGACCGATGGCCATGTCTTGACGGAAATCAAAATGAGAAATTATTTATGCGAATCTGAGTATGACACTCAAAAGCCTATCGCATTAGGAGGAATGGGAAAGACGCTGAGGTTACCTAAGGTTGGGAAAGATACTGTAAGTATCAGACAACGCCGATATCTTTATCGAAGATCATCTGCATGGTGACAATGAATAATTTGGACTGATGCTACACATATCATATAGGGGAGACTCCGATCGTCCGGCCTTCGTGTTTACAAGCCTAAGAGTGACACAATGGATAGGTTCGCTGTACACACATTCTCGTTGGGACGATTCAAAAATATTCCAGCCAGGGGTCTCATCGAACACGTATTCTTCGACGGGGAGAAGTTTGTCTTCGAACACAGTGTGAGTTGTTGACAGGCTCTCTCGTGGAACAGATAATGTTGATCAAGATGATGTGTTATAGGGGGGTTGGGTCACCATGTTGGATTTTGCCTAAAGAGATTTCAACCCTTGATAATCGTTGATCGCTTGCCACCGGCATGATATAGAATGGAACGGATATACCAAGAGTTAATCTGCTCTATCATGTTGAGCATGTCAGATACACAAGCAGGTACAGCTAGGATATCATGACCTTGTTGAGGAGAGCGTCGGTCATCGGCCTAGGAAGCGATGTTCTTGGAGCATCGGTGATTAGATTAGAAGCCATAGTCGAATACGTCTATCTCAGAGTTCTAGTCAAATTCAGACGAATCAGCTTGCTTTTTCGGCATCGTGGTATGAATCTGAATCACTTGATGCTCGACACACAAACGTTTCCCGTCAAAGTGGATGCTATGAATGGAAGGAACCCCCGACGTATAGGTGATATTAAGATGGGAGATACCGAGACTATCTTCTGACACTGGTATTATCTCCTTAATCACATGTTTGTGGTCGAGTGGATCAGTACTATTGGACTTCCGATACGGTTTAGTATGTTTACAAATCACGCAAATTTCTGTAACTCACTGTTTCCACTGAGCGTTCATGTTCGCTTACTTCGAGATCCAGTGATTCTCCAAGTCCTCCCAAAGCCATTCCAAGCCTGGGTTGCATCATACTTGCTTCACTATTCAAATCGTACATGTGAATATGAACCGGCTCACGGGATCTTTCAGTGATATCGTCAAATCGACGAGGTTGTTCATATCTAAATATCCTGGATCCAGCACCAGATTGGTTCTCATCATTGGGCATTGGCTCCCTAGACATAGAAGAGTATTTCCTCCACTCTTCCGGATCTAGTATTGGGACTCCAGGAAACAAGCGGGCGAACTCAAAATCATCATTGTATTCAGTACTATCCTCTATTTCATGCTTCCTTACACTTTCGAACAAGTATTCAATATTTTCCACAGGGATCCGAATCATCAAATCGTGTAGATGAGAACCATTGTATCTTTGATAGTGGTCTTGATAAGTAAAATGGATGTGGATCATATCGTTTGAATGGGTTGATCCGATCAATGTACAAGTGTGCAACCCTACTGGACCGCGTGTCTTGCGTTTCACGGTTTTTGGGAGATGTAGAGGAAGATGTGATGGTCTAGAGGGCAAACGCAAAGCCAAAGATGGAATGCTATGCCCTGATGGAGCGGAAAGGAGTAATTCGTCTATTCTATACAAGAGAAGATAATTGGCTCTTCGACCGTTATGAGGACCATCATACCTACCACAATTGTCAGCAGAACATCAAAGACGTTCGGCCAAAGTACACCACACTAACTCTGTCCATGAAAGAGTGATTTGCACACCTAACAAATCAGGTCCGACAAAAGCGCAATTATGTGGATTTTTAGTCTCTGGAATCACTAGGACCTACTTATGCTTACCATGAGCCGAGATCAAGGAATACATATAAACAGCTTTCAGACCTAACTCACGCCTATGGAGAATCCAGTCTGCCAGTCGTAGAGCCTGATAGTTCGTTCCATTCTGAGCTGCAATATGTTTCTAGGTCCAAGGGAATAAGCTGATCTCGAAGATCCTATGTTGAACATAGCTGGATTATTTACATTCGTGGGTCCAATCCTCAAATCAGATACTGAATACGGTTCTAATTCTTCTGATTCACAGAGTAAATGAAAGGGAGAAAAGCGAATATCTCCTGGATCAGGTGTCATTTTTTGTAAGATTATCAAATCGTTTTTCAAGTCTATCAAACTATCATTTATTCTATGTTGGAATCTTACTTTCAGTTTCTTCGATTCCCATTGTTGCCCGCCTGATTGTTGAGTCCATAATGTGTATACCTGGTAATATCCATCTCCGATACCGATTGATGGTTGCCTGGACCTAGTCAAGACGTGAATCCCATCGGCAGCAACAACGAAGTGTCCTGGGTCAATATCGAATTTGGAGTATCTAGGCTGGAAGTCGCGGAATGCTTTTTCGAATCTGATTATTTCTTGAAGTTGTCCCTTATCAGACGTGTGCGAGGTATGAGAATTCGATGATAGATGGTGTGAGTTGTAGATATGCTGATGCAGCCTGAGCTGAATAGACGAGAATTTGGTGATGACATGATTAAATCGATGACTGGTCTGTGAGCATCGGACGAGGTCGACGGGGGTTGCGAATCGAAATATACGCTCCAGAAGATAGTCATCTAGCGTTTCCATCTCGTGAGACGATGTATCTTAAATGGGTTGCCTGTATCTCATTGAACGATGTTTGCTCGTCATCTTACATCACAAGATACCAACACCAGATAATCCGGGACATATGCATAAATGCCTAACCTCCACTTTGGGAGCACCACAATTAACCTCCCCCCCCCACTTGACTTTACAACCATTACAACCAGCGGAGTCGCACTGCTATACACTCTCAGATACACGAACTGTGTTATTTTTGATGGCGCGAGGATGATCTTCCACAGAGTCTTGGTATTGTGATGGCCGGTAGATTAACGATTGAGCAGTAGCGTTATGATAACTCGCAAGAGGAATATCTGCTCTGTTTTTGAATTAATGAATCAGGTAAAAAAGTTTGATGGTATTAGCTAGCTCTGAGTGAGCAAGTTTGAGATCGCCATCTTCGTATACGGATCTAGCACTACCAGTCTCACGCCTTCTGTCGCTGTACCTAGAGCTTGAAGACGAATTCGTGTGCTCGAATTTACCGCTTAAAGTCCACTTGCAGAAAAGTTCGTGTCTACTCATTTCTTAACCCAACTACCACTACGCACATATACACACATATGTATATAAAGATGCTATGTTAATCCTTACTGGTGCTTCTATCGGCCATGATGCAGAATGAGCGTGGGATCGGATTCCAAGAAAGCATAAGATTCATCATTTCCAATATATACGTATATCACAATTTTGTTTTTATCAACCATCTATCCATCCTTCGATTCGTGCCATATGTACATACTCCTCCTAAACTCTACTCCTTAATCCACTAGCGGTCAAACCAACTTGAGTAATCTCATCGACTTTACATACTGTTCCTTTGAATTCAGGTAGGTATTTAGCTCCTGTGTAAGGTGAGATGACTGAAGGTGAACCTTGATAGATTGGAGTGAGTGATGCTGGACAGATATCGAATGTAGTGAATTGGTCATATGTTATTTCATGAGCGTCTCTTGGATTTCGATCACCTTGCGTGAGTACAGCACGAGCCTATTGAGAAATAATCACACAAGTTAGCAAGTGTGCGACTGTCTTCGATTGAATATGAGCATACTCACCTGAGTAATTACTTGTGCACCGGCAGGTTTGGTATCAATCAATCTTCTAGCGAATACAGCAGCTGTTGAATGATTTCCAGCATCACTGAAAACTTTCATTGCTGATCTTAATGCTAATTGAACATGCTGAATTGCCAGTTGACAATGCGTGAAATAAGCTGCCAACTCTAAGATTCGAACAATGTTTTCAGGTTCCTCGGTCACTAATCTACGTCGTTCAACTTCCATCGTTAATCCTATTATGTATTCACGACATGTGATGACTAATTCTTTGATCTGTGAATAAGATGCTACCATTAGTGTTCTTCCAAATTTTTCATGGCCAGAGAAGAGGCTGTAGAGAGACAACTTACCTCTAAAGCATCATTCTCATCTTCGACTACTACAACGACCAACTTCTGCAATACAGCTCTGAAAGAAGACAATGCTTCAACGAATTTACCTCTTGCAAAGAATTTGTTTGCTTCTGCCAACTCGTTTGCTTTTAGATCATCGAAATTGTACGATATAACAGGCAGGAACTCCCTCAATTCCGATGATTCTGGGTTCCTTCTTACATTGTATTTCAGAGGTGGTAATGATGGATTCGCCGGTACGTGAACATGAGCGGCTTGGTATGATTGAAGGAAGAAAGGCTTGAGTGGGGCGAAATTGACTGCTCCGATTTGTCGATTGAGTAACTAGATGAACCCGATCTAGTCAGCCTTCATAGTCTCAATCACCTGTTCAACATGAACAATCACTCACCTGCATGGCAGACTCGAAGTTACCTGCAGCTGCATGATCTGCAGCCAATGGGGAATTTCTTATCCACAACTCATCTTCACTGATACCGGCAGATACACCTTCCGATAAATCCGCTTCAACTTGTTCTTCTTCGGGCGCTACCTCTTCCTCTGGAGCAGCAATGACTTCTGCGTCCAGATCCCAACCTTCATCCTCTTCACCGTCTTCTACACCTTCCTCAGTACCATCAACAGCGACATCTGCTGCCCAAGCGTCGAGTTGTTCACCACTCTCGACACCTGATGAGTCACCAACAAATCCGTCTGCTCCACCGTTGGCCAAAGCTCGGTCGAAGAATGATTCTCCGAGATCTTTAATGGGCCAGTTGGAGTCCGTTTGAGAGAATGCGATAGGAGGAGGAGCAAGCGATGAATGACCAGAGTTTTGGGGAGGTGGTGGTAAGTCATCTTCTGTCATACCAGCTTCTTCGAGGATTTCAAGAGCAGTATCGTCAAGTCCGTTAGTCTTGGCTGTGAAATACGCGAGCGGGTCTGAAGTCATCCTGTAAGCAAGTATTCACGCCTAGACATGTGATCTGCTACTCACATTGACCAGTCTCCCTAAGTACATCCACTCTAGCTTGGATATCACCGAGATAAAGGGAGTTTTGGAACCTAGACATACTATCGCCTCTTTTTTGTGCGATGACTTGCATCATACTTAGTTTCTGAGTATTTCCCGTGATGAGGTAGAGGAAAGATAACTTGTCAAAGTTCTTTGTCTTTTGATAAGCAGTCTCAACAATCTGTGGAAACAGTCAGTTACGGCGCGACACTGACGAGGGATACTTAGCTTACTGCGTGATTACCTTGTTGTAAGGCAGCTGCGCCCAGTCGGTTCCACGCATCTTCTCTGTCTACAGCTCTGGCCATTTCTAGTGCTACCTGCAGATTACCACATTCGATAGCCAGGTCGAATCTAGTCTGTTGATCTTGAACGAAATGAAGAGCGATTTCGGGGTAACCTTTCTTTTGCAAATATCCAATAATACTTTGACCGACAAGGTTCGAGCTTCTGATAATTTGCAAGACCTCGTCATAGTTCTTCCTTACTAATGCAAGCTTGAATCGGTATTCGGTAGGATCGATCGTTATTGTTCTGGGTTTAGCGGTTCGGTCTAGACAATGAACAATTTGACCTTTAACTCGAGTGAGGTATACTGGTTGTTCAAGGGTCTTGATTATACCGTTATCTCCTTGAGGAAGAGCATATTTGATGTGGTTGAGAGTAGTGTAGATGAGGATACCACTATCGTCCCATGCAGCAGACTTGATTCGGATGGTCTCGTGAATCAAAGCGCTTTGTGTAAGAGCCTTGTTCGCAATGGTGATAGCTGATCTCAAGTCAGCTAGGTAGTCCTCAACCGCAAAAGCAGCTGAACTTACTGTGTTTGCTCAACAACGCGACCATGTTTCCGTCCGTACTCCAGACAACATATTTGACTGGAGGGGTAGTGATCTCTGCGAGAATCTTTTGTTGCTGGATATCGAAGAGAACGACGGAAGTAGCCGTAGCAAGAAGGAGAGATGCGGTACCACCGTAAAAGATTTCAGTCGTTTGAACGGGACATTTAACAGTTTTAGTAACTGCATTTGAAAGATCTTTAATATCGATGTTTTGAGCGGTTTTGTCCAATACAGCCAATCTGTTTCTAGCTACGAAAATAGCACAAATACCATTACCTCTTTTACCATCTGATGGTACGTCTTTACCGTCCGAAGGTGAAGGAGCGGTCGATTTGGGTAATGTGATGAGTTCGTATGATCCGTTTTCAGAAGGGGAAGTGACGATTACAGCTCTTTCAGCTGGGTTGTAGGATAACGTTCTAGGTTGTACCCATTGAGAACCAAGTTTTCTTACACTACATATACCTTGATTGGTTCCATTTGTCAAATCTGCCATACGAACGACTTTGTCCTTGACGTAGAACAGTTGGTTACCAGATAAGGAGAAAGCGGGTCTTTCACGTTCAAGTTTGAATACGATAAGACCATTGTCGTGACCTATACGAATTAGAACATCAATTTAGCTAGATTCATTCCCACTAGATAAATGATTTTCACTCACCGGCAGCGAAAAGGTTCAACTCAGGATGAGCAGTCAATACCCAAAATCTATCATGTTCTCTTCTAAAAGTTTGTACTGCAGTTCTTTTTGTCATATCCCATACTCTGATTGTCTTGTCTTCACTTGCGGATAAGAGTAACTCATGTCTTGGATGGAACATACTCATCGAGACATTGTTGAAGTGTCCTCGACAAGAATCTACTTCCCAAGCTTTCGTTTCTGACATTCTCCAAAGTTTGACTTGTCTATCATCACCGCAAGAAACGATCAAAGGTAATGTGGGATGGAAAGATGCCCAATTGACTCCACGATCATGTCCTTCTAAGACGTATTTGACTACAGCATCGGTATTACCAAACAAATCAGCTTGATTTTGATTCGCTCTCGACGCTTGCTCTTCAAAGGACATTGGTGCTTGAGAAGCTTGATTTTTCTTTCTCAAACCAGAGATATCCCAAACTCGAACTGTCAAATCCATGGATGCAGAAACGACCAGATCATCCCAAGGGTGGAATTGAGCACACCTATAGGTCAGATTGAAACGCGTAAATAGGTAAATCGATTGGTCTCAATGAAGATATGACCTACATGATATAGTGATTGTGCCCTGTTAAGATAGCAATACAAGTTCTAGATTGCCAATTCCATATTCTGATGGTTTGATCATCTGAAGCGGAGATGATCCATGGGTATTCTCTATGAAAGAAGACAGTTCTGACGTAGTCGAGATCTGTTTCATGAATCATTATGAAGAGCACTAACAAGAGAGAATAGAACGCGAAGATTAAAGTTTTACTCACGTCCAGTCAAAGTGAATAAACATTTCCTTTGCTTATAGTTCCACACCTTGATCTTATAGTCATCACCACCTGAACAGAAGATTGGTTGAGTAGGATGGAAACATATTCCTCTAACAGGGCCTATTGAGAGAACGGATGTGCATTAGCTTTGCTAATATGACATAAATGTTTCGCTGTTTGTACGGCACATTGGAACTTTCGGCAAGAGTATCATCCCCATAATTTGACCAAGTATCATTGCATGCCCTTCATCACGAGAAGAGACACACTGCGAACAGCTTGCCTGGTACTCAAGGGGAAACAAAATGTGACTCACCATCATGTTCATCATACCTATCCACTAAAGTGCCCATCTGATAATTCCATAATTGAATAGTACCATTATGCAGAGAGGCAGCTAACAAAGGTGTTTTCGGATCTACACGTCAAATACATTGGTATATCAGCACCACATTTCACCTCATCGTTCCATTCTAGTACAGCAACATCCCTTGAATGACTTCATGGTTCATAAGATGGTACTCACGAAAAGCAATACCCTTGACTCTAGGTGATTTACTCTCAAACTAACAATACACAAGATTACATCAGCTGAGTCTTGACTTTACCGACATCAAGCATGAGTAGGCCTACCTTGGTAAGCATCTGCATCTTGCCTGATTGATCGCTTGTGTCACCCGTTTCTCAGAACACTAAAACTCCAACTAGTCTCCAAGCAGATCAATGAGAAGACCTAATATCCACGCGATGGCGTATTTCCCGTTGATTCGAGATGAGCTTTTTTTGGGTAGCAGGGACAGATGAGAGACTTGAGAGCCGAGGGCCAATGAATGCGCGAGGGGATGGGTATTGATGTATAATCAGTACTCGTATCAGTGTTGATAGTTCAGGTGTATCCAACGTTGTGATACATTTCAACGGTGAGCAAGTGAGCAATGAGCCCGTTGAAGCAAGGACGTGACGTGGTGAGTTGACAAACGAGAGACGTGTTAAAGTGCCACACTGGAGTTTTCAATTTATATTTCCGATACATTCTACTTTCTCCCTAACCCGGTGGCACTGAAAGTGCATCTAAAATCGTGATCGCCTTGTTATGGTGGTGAAGTACAGCATGTAACGAGATGTCATAGCAGTCTCTAAGATAGGGATTCGACCGTCTGCGACTGATTGGAGTAAACAAGGCAGATGGAAAGCGACAAAAATGCATGTATCTATCACTAGTCATCATCAAGAGGGCTTTTCTTCTCTTCTGTTTGAAAACTCCTCCAATTCCACTACCGCCGCGCGCAAGCGACCTTTCATTTCTTGCTGCCGTGTATAGTCTTTTGATTCACTTCTCTTCCAAACCCTATAGTTCTTCATGTACTTGAGTATGAGCATGTCCATGCCCATGACCATGTTCATTGCCTATGTTCCTTGTGGTGCCTCTAGCTCTTTCTTCAGCTAAATCTCTATCAATTTGACTGGCATGCTTCTTTACTAAACTCTCAGCTATCTCTCTTGGACTTCTGATCTTTTCTTGTACGGCTTCTTTCGCAGCTTCATAATATTCTCCTGGAGTTTCAGGGGATGGAGTTGCTCCTAATGCTTTTGAAGCTTCTCTAGTGACTGAACTAACCGTTGATGAAGCTTCAATTTGTAGGGAGGATAGGATGGATGAACCTGATGCGAAAGCTTCGGATCCTGCTGAAGATCCTGCCGAGGCAAGTGAAGCTAAGTATGAAGAAGCAGACGAAGCTAATGGTTGACTGGGAGTAGGTTGTATTCCAATAGCGGATTGTATCTGATTTGCTAAGTTCGTGATTTGGTCAACTGCATCAGTCGCTATGACTGAGGATGCTTTATCGTAAATACTCTCCAGATGTTCTTGAGGACTTTCTGGTAGTGGTGTACCTCCGACAGCTTTGACGATGGATCGAGTGGCTTCATGCACATTGCTAGATGCCGCATCATATGCGGCATTGAAATTCTCTCCCGCGGCACCATATACTGATGCCGCTCCACCAGCGACTACGTTTGCGATAGATTCGAGATATTCATTTGAACTTTCAGGTGAAGGTGTAGCTCCGATCGCAGAGGAGGCAGATCGGGTAGCTTCATGGATGACTGATGAAGCATCCTGAGCAAGTTGAGACACAGCTTCGGTGGCGATTAAAACTACGGATGAAGCAGATTCAGAAGCGACGCTGTAGACTGATTCGACATGTTCTCTTGGTGTCTCAGGTGACGGAGTTCCGCCTACTGCTTTGATAGCTGATCTTGTAGCTTGGTGCACTGATTCACTGAGATCCACATCTGGGATGATATCGTTTATTCCTTGCGAAGCGGCAGCGAGAACAGATTCGATGCTCTCACTAAAAGTCTCAGGAGAAGGCGTGGCACCGACGGCTGAGATGACGGATCTGGTTCCTTGATGTACGACCTCTGAGGCTCCAGAAACAGCAGAGTTTATCACTTCGCTCGCAGCGTTGTAGATCGATTCGGCATGTTCTCTTGGTGATTCAGGCGAGGGTGTTCCACCAACAGCGGAAATTACTGACTTTGTAGCATCATGAACGACTGATTCAGCAGCCGAAGAAAGCGATTGGACAGCTTCAGCGGCCGCACTGTAAGCTGATTCGGCATGTTCGGGGATAGATTCAGGAGAAGGTGTAACTCCAACGGCTTTCATGGCTGATCTAGTAGCTTGATGTACGGATGAAGTAGCGTCATCTAAAAAGGATTCGATGCCTTCAGACGCCACATTGACGACACTTTCGATATGTTCTCTCGGAGATTCAGGAGAAGGAGTAGCTCCAACAGCTGAAATGGCCGATCGAGTGGCATCATGGACGTTTGAAGATGCGGCGTTGAGAAGAGACTCGGCAGAAGCTTTGGCTTGATCCACAACTCCACTGGAAGATGAGGTAACACCGCCAGCAGCTGACAAAGCTGACAAAACTTGTTCCTTTCCCTTGCCTAATACACCTCCAGCTCCAACGCCTGCAACCGCGGCGGCGGCGCCGGCAGCTTCCTTGATAGGTAAGATACTGACACGAGAGGGTTCAGCCGACATAGCTTGTCTAGCCTTAATTCGGTCCAAGGCAGTTCGCTTAAGAATTCCAATTCGTTCTCTGAATGATTCGTGGAAATCGTTAAGCTCCGTTTTGAGCTCGCTAAATGATTTAGCGAGAGTAGTGTCTTGAGCGACGGTGTTAAAGTTAATCTTGTATTTGTCGGCGACTAAAAACATGGGATGTTCAGATGACCCATCACACAGGTCTTGTATAAGTCATAGTACATTACTCACGCTTCTTGACATCATTGTATTTGTCCCAATCTTTCACGGATATATCGTCGATGTATGCCATCTAAGGCAAATATATTAGCCTTCAAGCTATCTTCGTCGGTCGCGCATACACACCTGTTCCGATAGTTCCTTGTACTCAACGCCTAATGCTTTGTCAAGGCTATCTGATTCTCTTTTGACGACTTTTACACCCTGATCCCTGATTTTATCCTTTTGGGCATCTAATCGAACTTTGATCTTTTCAATAGTCTTTTTTAGTCGAGCATCAGCTTGTTCACTTGACTTTTGAACTTGATCTGTTTTCAAACTTGTTGAAGTGGTGTATAGTTTGTCCAAACCGGTCAAGATATAATCGATCTCTCTTTCAACTTCGGATCTTAAATTCTGAGCCAAGACAGGTAATTGTTCCGATTTGAAGTCTTCATTGATTCTTTTGATCTGCAAGCGAAACAAACATAAATGAGAATAAGCGATCCGATCAAATATAGATATTCATGTTTCATTTGGAATTTGGATTTAGATTCAGTCAGAGATTCAATTTCAGATGTAGATGTAGATAAATAAAGATTTCGATGTGGATTAGATCGAGGAGTGTGAAGATCAATTTACCTCTTGTTTGACTTTTTGATTGCTTTTTTTACCTTGTTCATCGACTCTGGATTTGATCGCTTCTCTGACTCTCTCCGCTTGACTCTTCTCAAATTTCTCCTGGGTCTTCCTTTCTTTTTTCTCTTTGTTTCCAGTAACGGCATCAGGAGATTTCTTCTTTTCAGCGACTTTGTCTGCAGCAGGGACCTTAACATCTGCAGGTTTTCGTGAATGTTCCAGATCATCATAAAAATCATCCATTTGACCTTTCTTTTCAGCAGCGTGAGAAGATCCGGTGGTAGGCAAGAATTCAGATAACATGGTCAAGAAGGATTTGTTCTCGACTGAAGCAGGGAAGAACTGTTGTACTGCTGGCTGGATGTAAGGTTGATGAACGTGTTTATGAAATAAAGCTGTATAAGGGGCGATAGCGGTTGAAGCTCTGTTGACATATGGACCAACATGGGGTTCGAGGTGACTGTAATAGAGTTTGATAACATACCTGAGATGAGCAGAATGCAGAAGTCAGTTTCTAATTATGGCTCACACACATATATCCCAAGTACACTCACGATCGTACAGCTAATTCTATTTTGGTGACTTCTACCGAAGCTCTCTCCAAAGCCTTTATAGCCCTTGGACCCAAAATATCCCTTGTGATTCTTTCAATTTCAAGTCTTGCTCTGAGGACATGTGGTTTACTCCATAAATAAGCTTTATAACCTTTCTCTGATCCAATGAGGTAGCCTTTTTTAGCTAGTTCTCCAGCTTTACCAGTTACAGGGTGGGTAGAAGCGTAATTGTAACCTTTGACTGCTCGGTCGCTGGCTAAATTGGCATAGGTATTGGCAGTTTTGATATGTGGTTCAGCGAAGGCTGAAAATCTCGAAGTGTAAGGGGCAGTGATGGAATAGTATTTGGCTTTGAGATATGGGATATGAGGTTGGACAAAAGTGAAATAGAATCTCTTGGCTCCTCTTATAATTCGGTCGGTGACAGGTTTCAAAGGTCCATTCCAAATTCTTCTTGAAATGATATCAGCCTTTTGAACGGTAGGTTTAGCGTAATTGACATAATATGGTGAAGTTGTAAATCTATCTTGAGCCTTATCAATCACAGGATAAACGTAAGGTTGAAGGATTTCACGATGATAAACATTGGCGGGATAGCATAACAAAGGGTGAGATTGTTCTGGCGCATATCCAAGGGGAGACAAAACGTATTTATTGAAAGGTGATGGGGAGCCTGAAGAAGGAGGACATAAGACAGTCGAAGCGAGTGAGAAGAATATCAAAGCAGGTAAAGTGGATATAATGGAGAGTATTGACCAAGGATGTCGACGAGCTGTAGCTACCGCTTTCTTCGTTGATGACTATTGGTATCAAAGGTGAGCATAGTGCATTGTCGGTAAGTATGAAGACCACGTACTTTCGCTACAGCCGATGTTCTTGAAGCGGCTCTCTTGGCTTTATCTTTCACGTCATTGGCCTGTGTGCTGACGGTCGGTCCATCCTGCAGAAATGATGAACGATCAGCTGTAATTCCTCACTTGACAATTAACCAATAAGACACCCACGTAGAACCGAGGAGTTGCACCTGCAGTCTGAGCATTGATTGCTGGCTGACTTGATTTCCTAGCTGTTGGCGGTATAGGTACAGTGGGTACAGTGGGTACTCTTGACGAAGGAGCAGGTTCTGACGCTCGGGGTTTGGGCTTTGACATGACTGTGAGAAGTCAAAGTGGATATCCAAGATTGTCCCAGATTGTCCAAGATATAAGATATATTTCTAGAAAGCGCAAATGGTGGGTTGTGTGTGAGTCAGATAGAGAGTGTTCTGATCCACTTACTGATATTATGAATGAGATGAAATGGTGGTGGTATTGTGGATTTGATCACATTGTTTTTATCACCAAAGGGGGGTTCTGGAGAACGAGGGAGTTTTGATGGGACCGAAAAACAAAACGTCATCAGAGTCGCAGAAGATGATTTTAAATGAGCCACTCATATATACAGTAGGTTCGCGGTACCTTATCTTGGTATTACGTAAAGTCCTTCTGGGCTGCGTTGACATTTTATGAGGATGTCGACGAAAGAAGCAACTGAGTGGTAGAATAGTTGAAACACTCCCTGCTTATATCATGACTGACTCATACGATCTACCCTGTTTGGAATGAGCTACGACCTGTACTATCAAGTCTATCGCGATGTGACCGGGAACATATCTATCAATCCATAGTAGGGTTGACGGATCTCACGGTACTTTATGGTTGGTATGAATCTCTCCCCTGCGTGCCGTTATGTTGTGATTTTGGAGCTGCAACCTCTTTTGCTTTCTACATGAAACGATCAGAATCTCGTTGTCAGATTCCCCGTTCATCTGATAAGATTATAATGACTTGTTGTCCCCCACCGCATGCTGATTTCTATCCTGCTTCCTGCTTAAAAGCTGCTTACCCCGCAATAAACCGTGCCTGAAATGTTTTTGGATTTCCCAAAATCAATTCACAAAGAACGTGCGTGAGATGGTAACTTCGAATTGATCGACATATACTCGTATATTTGTTGATGTAAGTATAGACCACACTAGAGATACACTCTGTCTTTTACAATCTCAATCTTCTACACATTGGTATCATCGGTTCATACGGATATCTCTTGAGCGACACCCTAGTCATACCTGCCGACAACCCCCAAATTTTTGTTTAATAAAGTCGGATAGATCTAGATACTGTCACTGTCACCTGAGAAGGATGTCATCTACCCGTTTAACTGGCCCTATATGACCTACAACCCAGCCACTCCTCAAGAAGAATAACCCCCACATCGAACGAGCTCTCATCTAACCATAACCACACAGGTCACCAATCAGGTCATAGATCATCATATCAAGGATGAAATATGGCAAAGAGTTCCAGCAGATCCTTGAAGGGTCTTCCTTCCCCCCGGAATGGAAAGAATCAGCGATTGAGTATCGTCAGGTCAGTCAATCTAATCTGCTTCTGTAAGCTTATACAGCGTACCCCAGTCAGTATGCTGATTTTGATAGTTCGTTCATAGCTCAAAAAGCTGATTAAAAATGTAGTTGATGAACTTACTTCAATGGGTTTATCGCATGATGTGTTGCACAAGTTGTTGGTGACTGAAGATGGTGAAGCTCAACTGCCATCGACGGATCCATCGACCATAAGAGACATTTCCTCTCCAGATGATGAGATATTAGAATTCGAATTTGAATCACCTGAAAACCGACCTTCAGAGACAATGTCAAATATGAATGAACCTCTAGAAGTTATCCTTGATCCAATTCCTGATGCCAATAATACATCTGCCTCAACATCGTCTTCTACAAGACTTTTCGCTCCCCGACCACAGGCTCATCATCATAAGCGATTCAGATTACGTTTATTATCGGATAGTTCCACAAATACCCAAGAAAAATCTGTGCTTGATGATTTGCCTAAACGGCCTATGAGTGTAGCCCAGTTTCTCGAAGCTCAAGAAAAAGCTAGAGAAGAGAAATCACCTAGTCCATCAACCGCCGAAAATGATGAAAAGCATAGAGGTAGAAGAGTGGTCAGAAGAGCAGTTACAGATGGTCATGGTGGCGTAAAAGCTGAATATGTTTTGACTGGTGAGTTTATCTACATGATTCATCACGCAATGCCTCCTTACATGCGAGATATGTTGCACTATATGTCATGCAGACAAGAAGACGCTTGCTGACGAGCCGACGGTTACTTGCGCTGACTTCATATAAAGGTAATCCATCGAATCCTATTCCTCAGCTTCGGCTACATTTGCAAACTTCACTTTCACCTTCTCATTCTCAATCCTCCTTATCTCCATCACCGTCACCATCAGCTGCCAATTCGACCGACGAAGATACCGATCTCGAAACAGATGAAGAGGACGAAGACCACGAAGCGGATAATCGATTCGCGCTATCAGCTTCCAGCACTGCCACTCCTCGTCCTTTCGATAAAAGCAAACTGGAAGATCCCATAATACCTTCGAGTCCCACATTACAACGAATGAAGACTGCCTTATCACCTATATTCGCTTTAGCTAGTGGTAGAAATCTGCGAGATGGCATGGGAGATTTGACAATTGGAGCTGCTGTTGTCGATGATTCACCTACTACACCCAAAGCGAAAGAATTTCCCTTTCCTGTACCTGCCTCTGACTCTGTTCCTCAGTCTGCCTCTAGCCAGAGTATTGACTATTCAAATGAGGTACCCTTTTTATCGGAGACAATGCCAGAAATTTCCACATCCAATCTAGATTCTGATAGAGGAGCACACGAAAGAGAGTTCATCATTCCACTTTCATCAGATTTAGCTTTTTTCCACTTATTGACATCTGCTTTAACTTCGTTATCGAGTTTTCACGCTAAACAACAAGATTTATTCAAAGATTCAGTTATAAACGTGTGTGAAATCATTTCATCGACTATATCACCTTCGTCTTCCTCTTCATTCTCTTCGTCAGCACCCCAAATAATCCCGATATCAATGTCATCTTCAAACGGGATAACAGGGGAATCAAGTGATTCTCCATCTGTTCCTCTAGTAACAGGAATACATTCACGCAAAACGTCAAAAAAGGATTTATATATCTGGAGAGAAATATTTACATTATGGATTGAATCTGAGATATTTGAATCAAACGCAGAACGTACAAGAGGTGAAAGACCTTTAGAAGAATCCGAGAAAAGGCTAAATAGATTCGCGAATGAAGTGATTAAAAGAGGTTTAGGTGATAAAAGAACAATTAAAGGTAGAAAATCAAGATCTGCTTGGGAAGAATTCTTGAGGTTGAATGTCTGGCTATTGGATTTGAAAAGGTTTCAAGGTGCGAATGTCATGGCTGCGAGAAAGTGAGTTCAATGTATCTGTTCACTAGCAGACTCAAAGCTGGTTTCGAGCAAGATAATTGCGTAACGGAGGAATCAGGCCTGAGCTTTGAGTGCTGTGTGTACTCGCCAAAAGTAGCACTGATATCCATGTGAACAACAGGATCCTGAAAAAGCACGACAAACGAACTGCTCTCACAGCTTCAGAAGGGTTCCCATCTTTTGTTCGTTCGACATTATCAACACACGTTGATAAAGATGGAAACGTCTCGACATGGGCATTTTACAATACTTCTCTACCTCATATCCTGTTAGCCAGTTTGACAAATACCTTATTACCGTGAGTGGTTTCGCCATTTACGTGTTGTCTTCCATCTGCGCGACAGACTTTGTATTGTAGCTGAGCTGACAAAGTTGTTTTAGGATACTACCGAGTTTAGACGATTACGCATGTTTGATATGCACGTCTATAGCGTTCAAGCCTATCCGATTAGGATGTGGTCATTTGTTTTGTGTGAGATGTTTGGTAAAGATGCAGAGAGCTGGAAAGGATGAATGCCCCCTTTGTAGAAGTAAAGTGGTATTGTTAGCTGATAAGAGTGAGTAAAACCGGTCAATACAATGGCATAAGGCGAATATGAGCTGATCACAGTATATCTTTGGTTTCAGATTCACTTGATATGACAGTCATGAAGTGAGTTGACCGGCAAATAGACTGTCATTCCTTTTACTTGTTTCCTTGTTCGCTAGAAGCTGATCCTCTCGTCCCTTTCTCGATCATAGCTTCATGAAATCTTGGTTCCCGAAAGAAGTGAAAGTGAAACAGAAAGAGAATGAGTTGGAAGTGGCTAAAGAACAGGCCGAGAATGCAGGAATGGACACTAGGTGTTTGATAATGTAAATCACAGTAGATCGTCTTTTTGGGTATACAGTGTAAGAGAATCGTGGTCATGGGTAATACCGGTTTATAATGTCTTATCTAGCACACTGTACGAGGAACATCATGCATTACACAGTAAATTTGAGGCAGGAGAGAGTCGTAAGATTGTGAGTCTGATTGACGTATCGGTACAACGCTGTAAAGTTTTGAAGTAGCATGAAAGGATTGCATTCTGGCGTTATCGTAAATTGAAGGGGATCGAGGAGAAATCACTCTGTCCTTTGTTTGATAACCCTACAATGGAGCTTATATACAACGCTTAATGGTTTGCTTTGATAAGATATTCTGGTAATATATAAGCATACGAATGTCGAGGTTATTTAGACTCCTAAGTTAGCTGGTTCAACCTTTCATACGAGTTTTGAGGATTATACAAATTTTGCTCATACATATCAATACACCTATCACTGGTATCATCATGATGCTGTTCGATAAATCCGCGCACTGCTCGATCCTCATTGCTTTTCTCTTTTGTACTAAAGAGGTCATATCGCCTGATGAAGTAGCTCGTCAAGAGCACAAAGCTGTTGAAATGGGAAAAGTGTTTTTGCGAATTCTAGATCATACAAGATACGTCAACCCAGCCGATGATAGTGATACGTTTTATGGGAATGGGCCAGAGAGACAAGGTGCTCGAAGGACGTGATTGGCTTCTATACAGAAGATGATTGGGCTCAAAAAGAATTTTGGTGGTGGATAACTTACAGTATGTGAATCCTGACATTAAGAAGAACCTCAAAAATGAGGATATCCTATTTAAGATGACTGAGTGTTTACCTCTCTTCAGTCATTCTCGTTTGTGAAACCGGACTCTATTACTTCTATCAATGCATCGCTGTGATACCTACGACATGGAAAGGAGAACCCAAATTCGAATTGCATATAGATGAACCTCATCTTACTGGAGATTTAGACAAACCAGATGAAACCAAGATTGTTCGTTCAAAAGGTGAATGTGTGCATGATAAATGTAAAGACTCCAAAGTTCCAACCTGGACGTAAATCTCTTTATACCTGTCCCCTTACTACTTACTGTTTTATATAAGTAGAAAGTTATATACACCAATTTGGTGATAATGGACTTTGTCTTTGAGATGTTACTGCTTTCGACATGCTGTACCGTGTATGATCAACGTTATAGGTACTGATTAGGTACCGACATGTCATGCGTTTCACCTCCCATTCTGTGCAGATCTCTCAAGAGCGTGCTACAGTATCGATAAGTTAATTAATGCCAATGCAGTGATCACAACCGCGGTGAAAGCACCTGAGGCATCCTGTCTCACGATATCGTTTCGTGTCGATGACTGTATCCTGATTTCATTGATCCACAATCCAATAGTTACCACCTGCGAACCTTTCTGAATCTCTTCATTGGCGAAGCGATAAACTGTAAGCTGAGCGCTGACGGTCTGTGAGAGGAGATACTCCCTTTCATGGACTTTTCCTTTCATCAGCATCGCCTTTCATACTTAATTCCCTTGATACATCTCTAGCGATGTCCTTTGTACTTGACACCGCATGCCAGGGTAGATCTTTCGATCCTCATTGATTGGCATGTATTGGCTCTCAAGCGCTGCATAGCTTCAAATGAAGGCCTACAAAGACCCATATTTTCGCCGTCGCTACTTCTGTCGTAACATTATAAAACGGAATGATAGATGTATCGCAGGAAGGAGTGAGTATCATTTGCGACGAGCCCCCAAGTTACCATATTTCTACGTATTTAGGTCATCGTATTGCAGTTTATAAAACATTTTTTACCAATATAAGAAACTCGTCAGATTATAATGCCCACATCAATCAATCTTTTCGGACTCCTGCTCTCGATGTTCATGATCACTATTTCGAGTTTAGCTTCCCCTGTGATAACCTCTGATGATCTGCCCAAGGTCAGCTTGACCATACCGGAATATTCCCAATATACTAGTAGCAATTCATCTTCATCGTTATTAGGTACAAAATCGATTGATATCGTAGATCTATTTTTCGACGAGAAATCGTCGATGTACAATACTACTTTCTTTTGGGGATTGTATACTCCAAGAAACGATAGATTCAAAAGACGTTCTACCCTTCAATATAATATGACCGTAAGTTCCGATTGCGCTCATTCTGTTTTGATATGATAGTCATCAACCTTGTATGCCCAGTATACTGTACAAAGCTGATTCACCTCGCATATACCTTAGTGCCATATCGCCGCCACAGCATATTATGTGATCAACCCATTCTCATTTGACCTAACATACGAAAAACCATACGTCAATCATTCTCCAGATAGTTCAATCAGGTTATGGTGTCCTCCCGAAGAGGTAGTCTGCATGCATAAATCGGATGGAGAATGTAATGCTACTATCCCTTTGCCATTAGTGGACTCCGTGAGTTAGATTGACTCCATTTTGGCACAAAGTGTGCTATCAGTAACGTCCTGCTAATGGCATGAAATTATCCGTGTTCGTAGGTCGCATGAGAAGAAATACATACTCTCAAGTCTAAAAGGGACAAGATGCTACGAACTAGGACAGAGTCAGCACTTTGATCATGTGAAATTTGACAGGATGCTGGGTATTGCATTGTGTGCGTTAGTAATCAGTATTGTAACTCTGTGACAAAATCTAATACAAGGCAAAAAAGCACAAAAATTACGTCTCTGATGTATCAGTGATATACGCTTGACATATGTTCAGCAAAAGCACATTCTGATACAGTATCAAGATTTGTAATGTGCGATTCATACTTTGTCATGAATCAGCTTGGTCACGCGGATGATCGATGCCTCCAACTCGTTGGTACTTCACCTACGGGGGAAACTGAGTACTAAAGGTCAACTACACGAGCACGAAAGGAGGTATTGAACCTCAGACGTCGATACCCAATAGTTTGATAAAGGATCAGTCAATCGACGATTGATGATTTGAGTCTTCCTTTCCCAGCAGTGGAACAGGGGGCGATCGGATAAGTTATGTGCAGGGATAGCATTCCCCATGAACGATTTGGCTTCAAAGGAAACAATAATCGATCAACGAGGTTACAACATATCAACTTATCGTATATATATATCGGACATGTGGTAGTCAAATTGCATTCTCGCTTTTCATGCTGATCTAGGAAGGTGTGATACTTCATTTAACACGCCTTTGTCCTTGGAGCTCTCTACATTATTTTGACCATAAATTGAGACACCATGGTCTCCCTTCCAGTTGCTGCTGTTCTCCTTGGGCTCTTGACCAGATTCTTACCTGTGGCTGAAGCGGCGGAAGCACGTATGAAGATCAACTTACCTGAGAATTCACAATATCACGATTGAATCAACCACGAGGACTATGTTGGCTTGAAAGGAGGAGTTAAAGAACTTTCGTTCAGTCAACCACAAATCGATGAGGAATTCAAGATCCATTTCAACTTCATTCAATGGGCTGCTATGTCAGATGGTAGTGATCCAACACATGGCTTCTGTCACTGGAATCTGTCGGTAGGTTTTCCATTCGCCTTTTCTACCTCTCTGGTCCCCCAAGATGAAACTCTTGGATTGTCAAATCTGTCAAAGGGAAAAATACGTTGATCCAATGCAAGTCAAAGATCTTCTTATTGATGATGGCTTAATTTATTTCCAGTGTTGGGCCACTTCGGACGCGACCTATATAGGTACAGCAGAATGGACTATACATGATAGCGTAGATGAACCTATCACTGGTACCAAAACTAGCCCAGGTAGGGTTTGGTGCGATAACGGTGATTGCGGAGGCAAAGTTTGCCCAAACATCGACACGGTAAGTTGGCTGAAAATTCGATTTGGCAAATTACAGTGATTGTGTTGATCACAGGGCAATTACTGTAGGATACTCCTTGATGAACCATCAATGGCGCACAAACGATAACTCGACATGATTCATTCTTCGTTAAGCACGGAAAAAGGCATAGGTGTACATAATAATGACATAGTCGTATTTCATACTGATCCGTACAGTGGACTGGTGATGAAGAGAAATGTCCACGATGATTTTCTTGATAAGGTCACATGTGCCCTGCATTGCCAGCTGTGGGATAGTTCCGCATCATGCTATCATACATAAATCCTAGATCACGCCCCCACCACCTCTTCTAGTACCTTTACTGTAAGGATTCTTTTCAGCATCACCAATATTGCCTCTTGCAGCCGAAGCCCTAGTCACTCTTCTAGGAGTTGAATCAGCTGGAGGCGGAGGTGCAGATCGAGGTTGAGTTTGTATACCTCCCGAACGAAGGATAGGTGGAGGTGGCGGAGGCGGTAAGAAATCGGAAGTAGATTGCCATTGATTGGAATTTGGATGAGGTAAGAATTGTCTTGGTGGCGATGGTGCACGAGGTGGAGGAGACGACACTTGAGGTTGAGAAGCAGGAGCAGGAGAGTACTGTTGTCGATGCTGTGTTTGAGGTTGGGCAGGAGGCTCGTTAAACGATACGTTTTGGAATTGTTTCGTGATTGATCTACGAAAGAAACCGTATTAGTATTTTATCAATCGTACCAAGAGGCAGATCAAAAACGAGGGGCTCACCCAACATCTGCCCTTCTGGAGTTCAGGAATTGAGTGCAGGTCCCTTTAAACTGATTCAACATTTCCGCAAACGAATTATAGAATTTAATACCTTCTTCCGCGTTATCAACTATTTCCCTCCATTTCCAATAAGCCAAGTCCATATCTTGTAGTTTTCTTTCCCGTTCTTTCACCACTGGATCCTCTTTACGTTCTGAGATAAAAGACTCGTTTTGTTTCTGTCAACGTGCCCGGTTGAGGTCAGCTTATTTGATCTACCAAGGGAAGTGCATAACGAGCTCACCCGTATTTGATCTAGTAAAGCGTCCTGTTTACCGCCTTCAGCTTCCATTTCCTCCTTGATCCGATCATACTTCTCCAGACTCCTCCCAAAAATATCTTCAAACCATTCTGTTTTCACATCTCCTGTACCACCATGAGCTAGACGAGTAGCTTCTGTCAAAACAGCAGGACGGATGTCATCCGCAGCTGCGATGTTTCTAGCTTCGTTCACTAGTCTGGCTCGGTGTGAAATTCGATCATCCAAATCCTCGAGTGACGCTCGAATAGGCCGAACGGAAGGAGGGAGCGATGAATATCCGTTGCTTGAAGAGGATGTCGAAGGAACGTAGTCATTGACGGAACTCTGTCAAGTAGTTTGATGAGCTCATTCCTACTATTGATCAAGCCAGCTCACCTCGCCGTCAGCAAGTATCTCGATTAGATGAGCCCATTCATCCCATTTCTGGCGCACTGTTCCATCGCTTGCTGCTGCTTGTCTTATTGTATTATCATACTGTTGAGCGGTGGCAATCAGCGGCTGATTAGCGATGTGAGATGGTGGTCGACTCGACTGAAGTTCGGGTTGTCGTGATAGCAGTGATTCATTTTCTGTAGCTTCTTGATCAAGGATATCCATTGCCTTGATGCTCATCAGCGAAGTCATGAGAAGTGCGAAGATCGAACTTACCTCATTCAGAGACTCCGTATTGGACTTGGATAAACGCGATACTTCGCCCAAAAGACCTCTGATCCGATCTATTCCACCAGCCGAGTCTACTTCTTCTGCCTTTTTCAGCAATGATGGTGGTAAACCGACAGGTCGTTCTAAGGCTTGTATCGATCCAGGTAAGTTCAGCGATTGCAATGTACTGATGCGACGAGGTGAGCTGAATGGCCAATACCGTCAGACATGGTACATCTCACCTAGCAGCTACGCCATCAAGTTCCTCCCTCTTTCCATCCAGTTCTCTCACAGTTGTGTCCTTTCGATCATCGTATATACCTGTTCGTGAAGTTAGATATAACAATTTTCATCTAAAGCTGCAACTCACTCAAAGCAAGGTGCACACCGTATGGCACCAAGGCACTGAAAAGAGCTGGCATACCGGCCCCACCACCCATCAACCATGCAATAGGATCCAAGACTTCTGCGGGTACCGCTACCTTTATCATTCCTGCACCGACAATAGGAGTGAGTTGATTCGCAGGCGGGATGGGTGTGACGTATACTAAATCGTTGTCTCTGACTGCTCGTTCTAAAGACGATTTCACAGCTGCCTGAAGATTCTATAGAGTAAGACAGTTAGCTTCAAGCAAGACTCAAGAACTGAATTTAATGTGAAGACATACTTTTAGATCCGAAATAACAGAGTCTGCTACACCTTTCTTTCCGACATCTAAACCTTTCTTAGCTAACCCTTCAGCAACCCTCAATCTTGCAATTTCTTCTCCATATCTGCTCTTCTCCAAATCTTCTTGACTCAGCCGATATTGAGCGGCAGCTTCAAAGTGCGATTGCTTCACAGTGATATGGGCTATCCAGTTCTACAACCATCAAGGGTATTAAGATTACTGTACAGCTTGAAAAGGCCAATTTACTTACAGGTGGAAAGAACGAAGATGAAGGGTAATCTGTGCCGTTCATCGACGACAAAGCTGATTTATAGTAGTCTGAGACTTTCATAGACAATTTGCCGATCAATCCATTCTTATATGTCCCCTCTGGGTGACCGAACATGACTATATCAGCAGAGTGGACTACCAGATATATCGAGCAATGCTTTGCGACTCACGTAACACAGCTTGCTGCCAATAGCATTCTTGCGCTTCGGCAAGTACGAAGTCCCTCAGGGAGCCCAAGAACGACTCTGACATATCATATCCGGCTGCATGAGGTGAAGACAATTCGGATTGTAAAGTAAGTAGTATATTTTTGACCAGGTGTTCAAGTATTCCAGCCGAAGCCTATATGACACAATCGGTGAGCTAAAATCGACCCTTCAAGCGACAAGGTATAGTGAGGCTCACCGTCAAATAGCCAAGAGCTCTTTTGATACCATCAGCTTCCGCTCTTCTTTCAGCCGCTGCCATGGAGGCGTATAACGCAGCAATGTTGAATAAAACACTCGCTCTTTCGAACGTTATCGAAGCGAGAGATATTGGTGCATCAGGGGACAAAGAATAGGTAGGAGGAAATGGAAGATGATATGTGAATGGTAGTGAGATATCTGAAGGGAATTTTGTAGATAGAAAATTTAGTTGGGCGTGATATCTGCAACATATAGTCAACTACCTTTTCCAAGTGAAGTACAATGATAGCTGACTTACCTCATCAGACCCCTAATGATCTCTGGATGTCCCTCAGCTTTAGCTTCTACCCATTCTTTCCGCATTGCCACCAGTGCTTCTACATCTCGCTTGAAGGCTTCAGGATGTGCATCGCGAAAATGTGTCGAGATGTAGTTTAAGAGATGTTGCGAGAAGGAAGGCAGAGGAAGGGCACGTTTGGCAGGTACGGGCAGGAAATTGGACTGCAAGAGACAAGTAAGCTGAATATCATACAGCGCTTTCTGAATATTAGCTTACCATAATCGTTTGTGTCCTTCTTCTATTATAGTCTAATAGTCTAAGGAAAAGAACGAGAGATAGACAAAGACAAACCTTTGTTGATATTTTCTCTTTTCTCATCGTCATCAATATAGCCTTGCTCGTCGACAGGTGGAGGTTCATCATCAACTCCCATCAATTATCCTGGTTATTTCCTTATTAACATCGCCCATTTACAGTGATAGTCCCTCCCCTCCACCTTCACGCGTCACCTTGACACATCGATAGAATTGATTTTTTGATTTTCCTTTCTTCCTTCTTCACTTCACTTGTCGTGGTCATAACAGTCCCTACAAAATGTCTCAATCCCCCTTGGCGAGGACTGCCAGACGGTCGCTGCCTGCTTTCGCACATCCACCATCGAAGCTATCGAAAGCTCATTCGTCTCGAGATCTGGCGGAGGATGATTCACCTATTTCCACTCCGTCTCATACACCTGCAGCTTCAAGCTCAAGACAATCTTTAGCCACGCCGTCGAGAGAAACACCAACCAAGTATCGAAATGCTAATACATCAACACCACTTACGCCCAAGATTCACTATTCACCATACGCGCTTTCGACACCCCCCCAAGGTATGAGTAGAAGCTCAAGCATACCATTCGATATGGCTGCCAGTGCGAAAGCTGCAAGAAGAGCTGAAGATAATAGTAGATCAAGTACACCTGTGCCCGACACTCAAAGCAAGAAGAAGAGATTCGTCAGGAAGAAGGCTCTTTGGCAGAGGTGAGTCAATTTTGAGCACGTTCTTAGCGAACATGTGGTAGCTAATTTACAAATAGGATATCTTCTATTCCTTCTTCTCTTTACGACAAATTTGCCTTTGCAACCCCGAATTCCGTATATGATATCCTGCCGGATGAGCACTTGGCTAATCCAATATCTTTGGGAATACATACGCTTCATTACCTTTTGGTCTTTCCCTTCTTTTCATATCAGGATGAATACCATAGCGTATTGAGACACGGGAGAGAACCCAGTGGTGTCAGTGGTAGATGGGATAGGTGGGAAAATGAAGGAAAGGGTAAAGCTATTGGACTGATAGCAGGCTGGTCGGTGAGTTGTCTGATCCGCTCTGAAGGAGATCACAATAATTCATACACCATTTGGTTTCAGAAATATATCATTCTGGTCCTCTTACTTCTTCTTTCTGTTGGGAATGCCGCCTACCTGTTTACTAGATTTAGAACATATGACATGCAACTTCGATCCGTGAGTGCTTTCTCTTTATACTTATGTGGAGAAATACTGAACATGATATCAGGGGCAAGAACCGATTCATTCACCTCATGCCTCGCCTGTTCCTGCACCAAAAGTAAAAACTCAACCGGACGAAGATATCTTTGCATCGCTCTCGACAGAACCGCCCTACGCCGGAACATCAAAGTATCTGAAATTAGCTGGAAGGGCTTTGGTATTCATAGTCAAGTTTACATTGTGAGTATCATCCTGTATAGTAAAGATTGTCACTATTAATCTAACAGTGCGTTTCAGTCATGCTATCTTATCGGCATTTGGTAAACCTCCGAAAGATATACCTAGATTTACTGGCTTTGGAACAGATGATAAGATCCAGAGTTTGAGAGTATGGGATCCACCAGAATTCTGTTTAGCTTTCTTTTGGTTAGTCTCCTTGGAGTCCTTCTATCCAGCTCCTCACGCTCTGTTTCCGTCGTCATGATCCGGAAGACTGATGATACAGGTTTTGTTAGCGCGTTCCCACCTATATCACCCCTTCTCACGCATCTTCTAGTCCCATTACATCCCATATACGTTCCTCTGCTCCATCTGTCAACTACCTTCCTCCTATCGCAACTCGCCCAATCATATGCTCAACTAGTCAAAGACAGGATGTTACTCAGTGCAGAAGTCATGAGAGAGTACGATCAAAGATTCGTCTATAAAAGAGTATTTGCCAATAGAGTTGACAGAGGCGTTGGCACCAATGAGTGTGAGTAAAGTGGTCCTCATCCCGCTGACCAGGACTGTGTTCAGGCCAAAAGTCGCTGATTTCCTTCATGTTAATGTTAGCTGAAATAATTTGGTAATTCCGACCGTATTTGAGTGAAATATTTGTGAGCAGACCAGACACTTTTGGGAGATGGGGTGGAAGTCCATTGGAAAATTCAGATTAAAGTAGCATATTGAGAATACAGTCATTCGCCACATTTTCATTTTCATGAGATACAACATTAACATGCATTTTTCGTTATGTCATAAAGGCATAGTGGTCTTGTGTTTTCTTTAGCTTGTACAGTTTCAACGTCTGGTTGATACCCCTGTCAATCTCTCGAGGCACTCTGGGGCGTTTCCAAGATACTTTCAATCCCGTCTTGGATTTCTGGATTAACCTCGAACCTATCTACGGTCCTGGGCGAAGGAGGAGTCATATACATCCTCTCTGAACTCAGCTGGAAAGGCGAGTTGACCCTTTCCTGCTTTAGTTCTTTATCACCCTCTGGCAGATCCGCCTGAGAGGTCGTGTTGGTGAGGTCATTGTGTGATGCTGGAGTCGAGGATGATAAAGTTATACTTGGGGTTGAAAGATTCACGTCTTGGTGCGATACTAAAGGCGTAGATGATGGTTGTTCTACATCGAGAATAGGTGAAGTTGGTTCCGAAGTTAAAATTCCAACTTGATTGACAGCAAGAGTAAGTGCCGATCCTGAATCATCTATTGAATGCAGGAACCTCAAAAGTTCTTTACATAGCTAGTTTAACATTAAGACGATGTCAGCGTTGCATGCATAACAGACATCGATTGGCTCTATCGAAGCGACAGATATCGAATTGTATTAGGGACGAAGTTGACACTCACGTGGTATTCTTTTGCATTGATAGCTTGTCTGAGTAACCGTATTGTATCCTGCCATGACCCCAAATCAGCTATACATCTCTCATATCTGACCTGTTGCCGAAGTTGGACTTGTTGGACATTAGGCTGGAAGGAGAAGATATAATGACCAACTCACATCAACGTCACCTACGTCAATTTCCTCACCTTCACCTAATCCATGCAAGACTAACAAGTAACTCGCCGCAGTTCTAAGTTTGCCTTCCTTGAGACAGATTTCGAATAATTCCCTTGGTGATCCGACTATATCGAATAATACCTTCCATCTATCGACCTCTGTCTTCCGAGCGCAACCCACAACTACTTCTAGTGATGATGAGAAATGATCCAAGAATTGAATTACTGCTGACAGGAGATTCATCTTTGGTGTAGAAGGAGTAGAATCATTCAAATCGATGGAAGATGAGGATAGTTTAGACGGAAGAGTCGGTTTTGAAACTTCATCTTCCAATACTGAATGTAACAGTATCTCCAAGGAGTGAGCGAAGTATACCAATTTATCATATTGTCTAGCTAAAATCAATGCGTTCAACAGGTTTGGCTGTGAAGACGATAGATGATATCTCAAGAACTGTGGTAAAAATAGATGCGAGGAGGTTGATATCTTGTATATTGGCCATGGAAGTCTTAGTGATGATTCAGGATCAACTCCTATTATGATTGCTTTGTCCATCAGAATAGCTATAAACATCTTCAAAGTCAGGCCGTCTTCACGTATTCCAATTGTTACAGCGGGTCATATAGATACTGTCAATGATAACTCACACAGTGGATAGAAATCTAACCTAAGCTTGACACTCTCTTCGACCACTTCATAACTATCACTGGTACTATCAACTCGAGTAGCTTCGATTGTAAGAGCATCCAACCAAATTCTCATATTTTGACCATCATATCCCCATAAGGAGTTTTCGAGCGTAGCTACACCGTGTAAATGTGTCCAGTAAACCTCGATGCGATCGGCAAGGATTTGCATATCGTATCGGACCTCATCTGTACGAGCCTAGCAGGACGGTGTCAGCTCTTGAGTTTCCTCTTGAGAAGGTGCTCATTCAGCTCACTCTGCGTGGTCGGAGGAGCACCAGCTTTCCATCGACCAAGAAGATTATGGTCGCTACTATAAGATCATCCGCTGGATCGCCGAGATCTGAGAAGATGTTTTCAAATCAGCATTTCTGTGAAGACACGATACGATATTGCGATTTTATGGGCGACTATTCACGCCAACATGCAGAGGGAGGACAGACTGACTCTTCTGCGCCAACGGTATCATCCAACTCATCCCTCTCACTCTACTAGGCACCTGAACTATGCCCCTAAAACTGATACTGCCGCATAAATGTAGCTTGATAGAAGTTTGAGTAGGTAAGATCAGAAAGTGGTACAAGGTGTTGTCGGCCGTATAGACCAACAAAGAATTATCGAGAAGTGTCATGACCAACACTGGAGAAGGAAGAGTTTGGGTATGAAGGATCTCGGTCAAATCCCAATCTCGCGAGTACAGTCGAATCTGTGTGAATATCGTAAGCTCCAATCGCGCCGCCATTTCGAAAGATCACCGCACAGTACGCTGGAAGCGGAATAATAGGACTTACTTGATGTGTCTTTTCAATGTCAATGGCAGCGATCAAGACGTGATGGAACCAAAGAAGTCCGCCTCTGACTGAAAATTCCCTTTCTTGTCTCTCATCGGGAAACAGCTTCCACCGTCCCGATGCTGCTGAATAATGGGTCAAGCCTTTCCTCCCAGCTACTGCGATCAATTTACCATCCGAAGATATAGAGGCGTATCTGAGCGGCCAATTGGTGGCGATGTAGGCCGAAGGAATCTGTTAAGCCACTTATCAGCTAGGTCTTTTCAAGCAGGCACCGTAAATGCTGCACACCTTGATGCTTTGCCACACGTCAGACTCGGGATTGATCACACTCATATCTGGTTGATCTGCTCCTCTATATACCAAGACGCGATCATCCATTTGCAAGAAGGCGTATCGCGTGTTATCCTATGCAAACGTCATATCAGTATCGAATTGCTAAGAGTAGAGGACGCCTTTCTCTCACCGGCGATTGCTGACTCGTTGTTGCGCTCTTAACGAAAGACACAACTTCCAGCTGAGGTCCATGATTATGATCAGGTCGAAGAAGGAACACTTCTAGATTCCCTGGTACCCAGAACTGCATCATACACTCAGCTGGGTGTCTCGAAATGAAGAGCCGAGACAGATACCGCAGACTTACAAGATCTTTGACCCCAATTGCCTCGTCGCTAGTAGTTTCATCGTTGTCTTTCACTCCCCAGCCACCTAATCTGCCACCCATACTCCACGCCGCCCAGCCTTTCTCGTATCCTGCTGCGAGGCAGTATCCATCTCCTGTCCAAGCAAGGCTCGTTACACTGCCGGGTGAGGAGTCTTGCACCCGTATGAAGTCAGCTGATGAGGTTTGATACTAGACGCGACAGCTTACGGAGGTTTGCCGATATCCTGAGGTCAAGTGTATGTGATAGTCTCGGTTGAGCAGGATATGGAGGTAATGAAATGATGTTTATCTTGCCACTAGTACGGATTAGCTACCTACACATTCTGTAAGAATCTAAACTTACCTTATCAAACCAATAGCCATCAATCCGAATCTGGGATTGACAGATACATGTACAGCCCTGTCGTCCACACCTTCTCCGTCATCTTTCAGGTCTTGCCTGAATCCTAAGGCCTCGACTCGTTTTGTTACATCATGCGTTTTAGGTGGAGGATGTACTTTAACTCCTACATATTTCGGTCCAGAATTCAGTTCTGCTCTTTGAGAATCTGAGATTGGCATTTGTGAAAGTTGGTTCGATTGATAAAAAACGTATAACCTTCCATCTTGGTTAAGCAATGTATACACGAACGGTAAACCTGGTGTACGGAAACAAGTGATTTCTTTAGGTAATGGTAAATTGTCATTTCCACCTCCGATCATCCAGTCTTTAGCATTTGATAAATCCCATACTGCACAATCTACTTGGGTTTCAGAATCCCCATCTAGAGGCGGTGGAGGGAAATGAGACCCAGGAGGAGAAAGTAGTTGACTTGGTACAGGCCATGGAACCGAGAGGATCGAAGGTGGATGTTGAAGGATCATGAGGAGGTTATGAGGTTGAGTGACAAGTGATTCGCATCTTCCCATGATGAAAGCTGTTCCTAATGCTCGCAGATCCCAACCCATCACTACGTCACCTTCACCTGGTCCAGGGGTTGAAGGTCCAGGTGAATTATAGGATGGTCGAGAGGATGGAACGAGTTGGTAAAACAACAAATGGGATGTACTGGTCTATGCGAGTGATCACCTAGTTAGCTATGAGAGTTCCGATAGATGGAGCTCGCTGACCAGGATTATTAAGCCTCTTCCATCATATGCCCAAAACACATCAACATTCGCCCCGAATCGCTCGAGGCTCGCCGGCGACCTGATGATAGCAGCTTGTAAGACCGTCGGCTAGAGACGTCGAGTATTAGCTAGGCTTCTCTATCTCAGGTATGTCTAGATCTGTAGAAAACATACTCTGACATCCCATACTCCTAAACCATCTTCAGTGAGACTCGCGAAGAAATTACCTTTCCTGCTTGATTTGACGCGTTTGATGGGTTTACTATCAAGCGGTGACGGTGTATCAACGAGACGTGTAGTCGCTGTAGGCCAGTACATCTTACTTTCGAGACGATGGTGCTGTCGCCAGACTCTCCCGTGTATGTATGGGTGTTCATGTATAGACAGAGAGGGAATACTATATGCTTCACTTGTTACTTGACTAATCGTTATCTCTCAAGCGGGGCACAACATCAACAACGTTGACGAGAGAACTTTAGCAAAGATTACGTAATGACAGAATCCATTCCTCAAGAGCAGCGATTCAAAGTGCTCAATACTCGAGTAACCTTCACAGGTCACAAGTGCATATATAGTTGCGATTCAGTGTACAACACGCGATACATGAAGGCGTACTCCAGTCCCTAAGTCTTCAAAATCTCTAAGTCCTGGTCCGCGCTCAACACGTCATTCGTCAAGTGATCAAGGTTTTATCCTACAGTGATCGCAAGCCAGTTGTGTCATTTTTCAAACGCTCCCTATCCCGTCCAATGTAGTTTGAGTACTCACGGAGTCGATTTCAATAATCTTCCCATCCCTGATATCAGTGTTCTCTTCGGGAAGACAATAGACCCTAGCTGTATTGGCATCACTTCCAGTCAAGTATGGTAAGGATGATAGTCCAGAAGGATTATTGAACCAAAAGGTAGGTTCTGTCACTTCAGGTTTCTTCGCCTCTGCATGACACTTGAATATGTAACGGAATAATCAGCCATTGGATCTCATGATTTATGCTATACGTAGAGCGATGGTCTGATACCAGATACTGGTAATCTATGAAGGGACTTACGGATATATTGGCTCTCACTTCTTTGAACTCGTCGGAATCATCATATAGGACGTAGAAATCTTTCTTTAGATGTTCGTCAAATTGGTCCTGAGTCCAAACGAATTCAAGACCAGCTGTGTCTGGTGAGACTTCCGCTCCTCCATGAGCTCCACGAACGCCTTTCCCCCACATAATCGCCACGGTAGTCACAGGTACTATCTCTTGTGCTGTTACGACAGATTCCAGCTGAAGAGCACAGAGTGCTGATAGCAGCAAAGAGACTTTACTGATCAACATGATATGTATTATGGTTGCTATCTCGAGTCGCAAAACTATATATCGGCCCAAGATATTTGGTTGATCACAATAAACGTCGCAGATTTCTTGTCTATCTGGGAGACTTGCTATTTATATGTACATTCAATCAGTCACCAAACTAATGTAACATCGACTTGTACCCTTTGTTTAAGCATTAAAGGGATTTATTCTGACCGGGAATCTGCCTTTCCCCCAACATCGTTCCTTTCATCTGTTCTAGATTGATGCAGTTCCATTGTGGTCCCCTTGACGATCCTTCATGCTCGAAGACAACTTCACACCAAATGTAAGGAGAAGATCAAACAATATTGAAGGCCACAATTAGACATTGAACGAGACTCGTAACGCGATCACATGCTCAGAATGAGCAGTATATCCCCATACAATAAGCGGGCTTCAAGCTTATAATGCATAATGAGTTTGTCCACCATACAACATGATAAGATGGCCTCCAATGATTAACTGCAATTGATTCGTTCGGGTAAGTTATAGCTTTCTCACCGCTGGTATCAACCTCTTCTTATCTCGTCTTTGCCGACTGCTGTACAGACGTTTCGTAAAAAGACATCAGATTTTGTCCTATTCAAAAAGTCACCTGATTCAGCTTTTAAATCCTCCAACAATCGGATGAAATGGTTGAGCTACGGTGTAGCATGAGCACTGACCGAGTCGATTCCGTCCTTCATCCAATCCCTGAAATCAGCATTCTCATCTGGAGGACAATAGATCCTAGCTAGATCCGAATTACCTCCAGATAAGTACGACGTGGGTAATATATGGGGATTACTAAAGTAGAACCAAGGGACAGAGTTTTCAGCCTTTTTCGCTTCCGCGTAACACTATAGCATATACCGTAGTATGACTCAAAGTCAGCTGTTTCACTCTACTCATACCGGTGTCAAAGGATTCGAGGAAGAATAAACGCGGGAGGTGCATGTTGTATAATTCATTTCAGTTGAAAAGGGACTCACCGAGATATTAGCTTGTAGATCTTTGAATTCTTCACTTCCATCGAAATCAAAAGTATGGTGTTCATACAGCAAAACATAAAATTCTTTCTTGACGTGGTTATCGAGTTCTTCCTGATCCCAAATGAACTCAAGAGCATTTGCGTCAGAGGCTTCTGTCCCACTATAGGCTCCACGAACTCCCTTACCCCATTGTATCACGATATCAGTCACAGGGTCACTTGTCGCTACCACAGATCTAAGCTGAAAAGTACAAATGGTTGAAGAAAGACAAGCGATTCTCCTAATGAGCATGTCGTGAATTAATTATTTTACGTTAAGGTGTACAAGTGTATGACACTAAAATATTTACTGTCTGGATGAACCGACTTCCGAAGATATTTTAGATATGCTTGCCTTTATATGTACCAGCTTGTGCTCCAAGAGCGTATTGTAGCATCAGCAACATCTACTATCTCTGTGTGTGTGTCAAGGGGATTAATCATGACCAGCAAAAAATTGCCGTCCCTTTTTCACTACTGAAAGCCTACATTCCAGATCAGCGCAAGTGAACTAAATAACCCCCTCCATCAGCGACCGATCTCGGGATCTTCTCCCTTGCTCATCAACGGAGAAGAGAAAGGGAAGGTGGGATGGCGGCCTTTGGCCTGATTGATTCACGATGATGTCAGTGATACAACAAAGGATAGACACACAATGTTTACACCTGGACTCAATATCATTATCCAGATTCGTTCTAACCCTATCCTTTTCGCCGTCCGTTTTGCCTGTAAGTTTTTTGTATATTGTACTGTATGTCTCCTTCGCGACGGTCTACATTAACTGAGTTCTTGTTAAAATCAAATCACCAGCATGAGGTCCAGACGTGAGTGTGCCACAAAGGAATGTTCCCGAGCGATAACAAGTATCATGTCATGAACGATAGCCGTAAATATGATTAGATATACCATAGCTGCATAGTCAATACACATAGAAGGGCTATGATACCCAGTGTTCTATCCTCTGTATACCGTTTCCTTAGTCATCGTATACCCTCACAAAGACTGATAACGCCTATGATCGGAATACAATTATTCGTCCTCTTAAACAGAGTCAGCTCACGATCAGGATGACCATCGCATTATCTGTAAAAGAAAAAATAAGTGGATTGATTGAGAGCAATTCGATCACTTACAGTATCAATTCCATCTCCAAACCAAGCCTTGAAGTTATCACTCCCATCAGAAGGACAAACGATTCTACTCGCAGTCTTATCGCCCCCATAGACGTCGGATATCATGTTGATATACTTTATCTTTGGGTTACTGAATTTCCAAGTCAAGGGAGAATCAACAGCGTCTTTCGGTTCGATCGTACACTATAATCATATGAGAAGCAAAAGATAATTGGAGGGATATCCGTATATTCTTACATACACATATATGTGTGAAGGAAACTTACTGAAATATTAGCTTTTAGATCTTCGAGATCATCTTCATCGCTATCATCGTCCCACAAGCTATAGTATTCAACATAAAAGTTTTGTTTCTTTTTTTCATCTAATTCTTTTTGACTCCACCGAAATCCCATTGCACCATTTGAAGCTGACGAATGAAGAACATTCTTATAACCACCACGAACTCCGAGCTCGTACTCAATGGAGATTTGAGTGACGGCGGGATCTCCATAGGCAGATACAGGTTTTATACGGCTACATAGGAATAATGGCAGAAGGGGGACAAGTGTCGAGATGAGCATTCTGGTAGATTGATATTCAAGTTTAATGACAGATACGTTTTGCCTAGGTATAAATTTATATATATGTATGTTAATTGGGCGTGAGGTTTTGCTGTTAAGCATGTACGATCTCTTCTTGTAGCATCGCAGTAACTCGTATACAACGAGTATGAGCTATGCCAAGCAATTTTTCCTTTCCGCAAATTGTCATCCGCTGGAAAATTGATTTCCCTTTGATCAGATCAGTGTTTCATCAAGTAATTATGCATGCCTACCATTCATCGTTGATCGTAAATTTCTGATTCTTCTTGTCAGCTCCTGAGATCGCTTATATATGTCAAAGGGATGAGTCATCAGAAACAGGAGAGACTGAAGTGAAAAATGATGCGCGTAGCACGAACTGGAATGCCGACTTGGTACGCTGGTTCATCGCACAGACAGTCCAATTCTGTCTGAAGAGGTGAAGGTGATGCATTAATAGTATTACTCCAGGATCAGATAGCGACATTTAGCAATCACGAGCATCCATCCCAAGGAGAATCGATCCTCATTTATGACAAGACGGTTTGCAAAGGCTCAGAAGTGTGATCATTTAAGACAAGTATACAGTATCGTGTGGCATTCAAATTGTCCAAACAACTTACAATTACAAAAACTTTGAGCCAGATTGGTAATGATTGACATATAAGCATATTCTCTTCTTTACCAAGTGAAGCGTTCTATCTCGAAAGAATCAGTCCTGTTTGTCCTGTTACGGGTATCGTGTGAAATATCATCATCAGCCAGTGAACCGAGTGGCGTTGCATAGTATGCTTTTTACTGGCACAGTATGTTTTCAGCGGCGTACTCAATTTGAACTCACTGTATCGATCCCGTCGTGGGCGCAATCCCTGCAGTAATCGTTGTCTGTAGGTGGACAAAGGATTTGAGCTATATCCCTATCACCTCCAGTCAAGACGGACAAAGGGTTAAAATCGCTCCAAACACGACTGTGGAATTTGAATGGTTCATTTGCTATTCCCTCTTTTTTAGGTATAGCGTAACACTACGAGAAACATATTGTGATTAATCAAGGCAAAAATCATCAGTAACACAGTGTTACTGTATGTATGTATCTACACTTGATCATACAGTCTTTTGTGTACTGTATATGAGGTGTGAATGATTGGGGTAAAGCGTTTGAGAAAATGGGAACTTGCCGAGATGACATTTTTGAGATCTGTGAATTCTTCATCACCATCCCGGTGTCTGTCAAAGGAATGATTTTCATACAATTCAACAAAAACAACTCTGATCTCTCGGTGTGTGGGAATTGATCCGCGTCCCAATGAAGGGTTAGTGAAGCCTGTGACGAAGATGATGATGATGATAATGGTGAAGGTGTTGACAGTTCGAGATTATTCTTGAAGCCGCCTTTCACTGCATTATCCCGAATTCAATATGGTGATCTGCGACACTCTTGATGGGTCTCGAGCTGATACGATGTTTGACCCAAAGAGACACAAAGGCACAAGTCAATTCAATCCTGCGAAGAAGAGCATTTGTACAGGTATATCTATAGTGATGAGTCGTATAAGCAGCTTCGTCGGGACGTCCAATATTAATTATACTGGAGTGTATATCATCGTGTATACTCATAGAGTCGAATCCACACCTTTCAGTGCCAACCGCTAAAACGATTGTTCAGGGCTGACTTTCACAGGACAATCGCGTCTTCCTCTTTGATACAATTTATCATCATTCTTTTCACGTTGATCACTTTTATACGTTGCCAAGCAGTTCCTCCCATGTTGACGCGATACCAAGGAAGCCATTTCTATTTACAAGATCACCGTTTCATAGACCAGTCATGTATAGTCACCATTCATCTTTGGGGCTTAATTGACCAATCATCGTTAGAACCCCTACAGTATACCTGCTTGAATTGACCAAATGTTCAGGCGATTGATGAAATGGAGGGATTTCACGAACGGAGGGCCTCAGCCTGACAACTCCTTCGATCAGCATATCACTGGCTTTAGCACAATATGTCAAGGATAAACATTGAGTTATCCAGTCTAATAGCCTTAGGGCATCTCACTAATCTGATGAAGCAATATACATTTGTTTTTGGTATGATTGTGTTGTTATTTAGAGATATTTATCTGGTTACTGTAAAATGAGAATGATTATATATGAGAATTATGAGACCTATTGATTCTATGAGCTACATTGTCCGTCTTTTCTTTTTCTCTCTCATCAGCTCTGACTCCTTCCTCGAACGCTTCTTCTCACCTATCACCTCAGACCTCTCTCATCGTTTAAGGCGTCTGTCCAATCCATATCGATCAGGCTTTTTAATTACCTATAAAGGTTGACCTAGATCGATATGGTTTACAAGTCAAGGTTCGACATGAGTACCTTCTGAACTTTCTTCGTCTGTTTTTTGACTTTGACCTTGTGTCGCGGTAGGTTGAGTTTTTTCATCTGGTAGAGAATTATGTCCTTGTCCTACAGGTTTGGTGTCAACTTGAGGTTTGCCTTTTGACGACATATCTCGTTTCGGTTGATCATCTTCTTTCTTTTGTTGAATAGCTTGATCGCCTTTTCCTGCATGATCTGATAACGTTTTATCACCACCTTCAACACCTTTACCTTTGTCATCTGGTTTTGAGCTTTTGGCATCTTGTGCATCCTTTTTGGTTTTAGCATCTTTTGCTTGTCCTTTCTTGTCTTTGCCATCACCTTTATTTCCATCGGAAGACGAGTTCTTGGGTGTGGCTGATCCAGATCCACCTGAAGCAAACCTGAAATAGGATCCATTATGATCACTTTCATGTACGATGGTCAATCTTTGAAGATCAGTCAAAAAGTTCTCTAATTTCTCATTTCGTTTGGATCTTGTTACTCTGCCGATGTTATCTAACCAAGTCACCTTGTTGAGAACGAGGTAAACAAGTAAGATGACGACTGTTACACCGAATGAGTATCCCCAAATCTTAATTATAGTGACAATGTCAACCCATCCACCATGTTCAATGGCGGGGCCAGAGATCCAGCCGTAAGCAGCGAAGAAGGACGCTAAGATATCAACAGCAAACACAGCAGCGATAAGTTGGAAGGATGGGAAAACGTTGGGAGTACCCTTTTCTTGCGCGAGTCGAGTAATGACTAGCAAGGACACGCAAATCAGTTATGAACAGAATTGGACATGCTGTTCACAAATCACTCACAGATAACCCATGATTCGGTAAGAGCAACTTCGAGGAACAGGATTTCCTGCACTGAGCCAAAGTTCTGGATGATACCTCCATTTTCAAGATACAAAGTTCCTCTAATAATCCAGGTACCTGCCGCAAGAAGAAGACCTGTTGATGAGTATTGTTAGCAGATGGCCCACTCTGGAATAGTGTGAACGAACCCATAATGGTAGAGATAATCCAGACTTTAGGTAATTGCCATTCAACAGGTTGTCTGGCATAAGGGGCTGAGGGAAGAGTTGTCAGCTTCATATTGGTAGATCCACATATGAGGAAGGATAAAACATACCTCGATCGTAAGCGATAGCAATGGTAGCTACGTCCGCGAAAATAGCCAAGAAAACGATCAAATCTACTCTAATAGTCTCGTTTTTGATCAAGATAGAAAGCATTAGATAAACTTGTAAATGTACACAAAGGGCGATACTGCATTGCACCGTTATCAGCTCATCTCTATTAAACAACGAAGGCAAAAGTACTTACCGGTAAATGATATATGCTTTCATTCTATGGAAAATCTGTCTCGCGACCTTGATGGCAGTGATGATAGTACTCAAACCTTCATCCAAGAAAACTACATCTGCAGCTGTTCTTGCAGCGTCAGAAGCACCTTCGACTGCAATACCACAATCGGCCTTTTTGAGCGATGGAGCATCGTTCACACCATCTCCTGTCATAGCAGTTAAATGTCCTCTTTCTTGAAGTAAATTGACGACTTGATATTTGTGTTCAGGGAAAACTTCAGCGAAACCATCTGCAGCTTCGACAAAATCTCTTATATCAGATCCTGACATTCCGCCTCCAATAAGTTTTTCGGAATCGTAGACATTGGTTTTCAGTCCTAATTGTTTACAGGTTTCTTTGGCAATAGCGACGGCATCGCCAGTTAACATTTTGACGGAGATACCAAGATCATGAGCTTCACCAATCGTCTGAGTGGGTCGAATAGTCAGCCATAGAAGTCTGTATGATCGTGATATTAAGCTAGCTGACTTACCTTCGCGGTGTCAGCACGGGGAGGATCGAACATGCACAACATTCCCAATAATTCCCATTCTTTTCCATCTTCTTTGACTGCAACACCCAAAGATCTAAATCCTCGAGTAGCAAATCCTTGAGCTTGATTTCGGTAATCAGCTACAGTTGCAGGATCGAATTTGGCCAATTTGAGAATAGCGTTGGGTGCACCTTTGGCGCAAGTGAAGTGTTTGCCATCTTTTTCTACTTCGGCTGTGATTCGTTTGGATACAGGATCGAAAGGCGTGAACTTATTAGTTTTCCATCCTTGTTTAAGCATTTCCTGAGCTTTGGGGAAGTCCTATCGAATTCGACAAGGAGATTAGCCATAAGAGTCTCCTTGGACCCAGAGGATATACATAACTTACCTTCAAGCCTACGATAGTAACTTTATCAATGGGATCTAAACCTCTGACATTATGAGAAGAAGCAAGAACAGCAGCGGTCATAAACCAATTTGGATCCACATTTGGCGCGATGTAAGGCTCATTGAGTGACAATTTGTTTGCGGTCAAGGTACCAGTTTTATCGGAACATAAGATATCGACACCGGCAAGAGATTCGATAGCAGTCAATTTTTGAACAATGGCTTTTCTTCTAGCGAGATAAGCTGCTCCGACCGCAAGGGTAGTAGTGGTGACCACTGGAAGACCGACAGGTACACCAACGATGAGGAAGATCAATGCGTACACGAGCAGATTGTTTTGGTCGGGGGAAGCGATTTTTGTTCCTCGGAAGAAACCACCAATCCAAACAGCGAAGATGAATGCAATGACCATTACCAAAAGGCTGTTAATGGTGAAAATCTTAGCAACCAGGAGTTTTTTGACGGCTCGAGGAATGGATACAACTCACGTAGTACCAATTCCACCTAATACAATTTGGAAATGACCAACTTCGTTTGAATCTGCAAATAATGTTAGACCAAGCTTACGGTGAATATCATGTTTTACGATGACTTACTAGAGACTAAAGCAGCAGTTCTACCTACGAAAGAGCCTTTGGCGGAAACGGTGACAACACCATAACATTTTCCTCTTTTAACACCACAAGTATAGTATGCCACGTCGCCGATGAACTTGTCGACAGCCAATGATTCACCGGTGATAGCAGATTGGTCGACTGACATGACTGAGGGACCCTTGTCTGGTCCATCATCATCATTTTCGTCCTCTTCATTGTCGGAATCGGAATTGTTGCCCTTTTTCTTTGTCTTTTCATGTCGATCAAGGATCTCCTTTGACTAAGGGTTCTAGAGATCAGCGAAAGATATTCGTTATTTGTAACAAATAAAAATATACCTTGGCTCCGTCCTTATCGTCGTAGTCACCAACAATCTATGCAACAAGCAATTAGCCATGGTGACCCTGATAAACTCGATGCGAATAGGGAGCTTACCTTTGCATCAGCGGCGATAGTGACACCTTCTTCTAATACGACGATATCACCCGGAACCAATTCCCTAGCTTCGATTTCTTGTTCTTTACCATCCCGAACGACTGTAGCTTTCATAGCGATACCAGCTTTGAGCTGAGCAACAATATCTCCTGCTTGTCTATAATAGTACGTTCGCGTTGATTAGCTCGAATGCTTGCCTCGCGCGTATCGAAGATAATGTTATCTGAATACTTACTTTTCCTGATACCAACCGACAGCAGCGTTCAAGAAAAGTATACCGATAATAACACCGAAATCGATCCAATCTCTAAGACCGGCAGCCAAGAGAACAGCTAATTCCATGACGTACAAAATAGGACCTCTGAAGTATGAGATGAATTTGATGAATTGATTTTCAGATGGACTATGAACAAGACGCAACGTATCAGTGACGCATTTCCGTTCTTGGGATAAGGTGAAATGAAAGAAACAAAACATACCTTTCCAATTCATTGAAACCTGAATGTTTCCTTCTTTCATCAATATCAGAAGATGAAAGACCTTTTTGTCTATCAGTTTCTAGCCATTCAGAAGGAACCTAAAATAACATGTTATATGAGCTTCGTCAACTTGTTCCATTTTCCATTTTCTCTGAACCACTCGGTGTATAGAAATGATGAAGTTCATGGTTTTGGCAACTGACTTTTTTATTACCAGATTCAACTTTGGTCTTTTTCCAAGGTGTATACCATTTCCTTGTATATTTAACATTTTCTTCATCTTTATCTCCATCATCGTCTTTCTTATTTTTGAGTTTCTGTTTTTGCTCTTCGACGTATCGAAGTAAGACATCGTATTCTTCTCCTTCGTATTCTGGAACGATAAATAGATACAAAATGCCAAACCAAGTCAGACTCTCGGTCGTTATAGGTTGAGTCTACAAATCAAGTATCGCACTCACTCTTCTTCTCTTCTTCCTCATTTCGCTTAGCTTCAGCATCAGCATCACCCGACTCGGGGTCCTTCTTATGGTTCTTTCGATGTGTTAAAGCCATGATTGAGAACTACGTCTCCTCGTATCTGGCCACGAGAATATGACTGCGTTTTCAACCTCGGTAGGATTAGGCGACTATTATCACTTCTCTGGGAGATGAGGGGTTTCGCAAAAGGGGACTGGGGAATCAAGATGGTCTTTGCGAGAAGATAGCCGTCACCAATGTTCAGTAGTTCAAAGTGAAAGACGGAAGAGTTTGAAAAATGGTCTTAACAAGCATATAGAGTGTGAGAAATATAGTACTAAAGCGCATGCATGGGGTATATGCATGTATGACGTCTCATAGGAATTGTTATTACATTTTGACTACTACGAGTACTCTAAAAATAAAAAACGTGATCAAGTGGTTATTCGCTTCAATATTCTCTTTTCCTTTTCTGTTGCTCCCCTCCCTCTTAACCGAATTCGGTGAATAACACAATTTAATACCATCTCTACGAGTAGTAGTGCTTTTTACATGCATGCAAGCCATAATAATAATAAAATAGTCTATTTCCGGATAACGACGTAACCTATCTCACAGCAGAATTCCCAAATACGTCATTTCCTAAGCCCAAAGACCAGGTCCCAGCGGAAAGGAGAAATAACAAATATCCCAATTGGGTAATTTACATATATGTGTCCTGTGATCATTCTCGGTTTCTCGGCAATCGATTTAGATGCACGATAAGGAGACCCCACATCAAGGAATTGCAAAATACTCCGGGAGTAAGAAATGACAACGTATTGAATCGTCAATGAGAACAAGATGAAAATACTGACATGCTAATCAATGTGAACCTCATCATGTAGTCCGATCAGACGATCACAGTGTATCGTGGTCACGGACGATGTCAAGTGGAGCCAGGAAGATGCAACATGTGAAACAGCCTATCGATGTCATCTGATTAGAATATGTCCGTGCTTTGTATGGAGAAGGTCCAGCCATACTGGATGCCTAAAGGGATCTGAGTAGAGGGCATGAGGAACCGATATGATACATCATGAGAAGCACTACAACAAGTCGAAGTACATGAATTCTAGAACATGGCAACACCTTTGTTGTAACCACCAATACTCGTTCAAGCCAATTCGTATTCCCATTACAGCTCCCCGTCTAACCACTCTTTAGCGGCATTTAAAGCTTTGGTATATTCTTCCATGATACTTGGTTTAATCCACATAGAGGGTTGTTTATCCCAACCGTGCTTCTCACCTTTCACCTCACTCCACTTAACATCTTTACCTAAACCTTCTAGACGATGTATGAAATCTATTCCTTCTTGTCTCAACATATCATATTCGCACAAAGTGATAAAAACAGGAGGTAGTTCCTTTATCAGTATATCCGATGCTAATCCAGGTGATATTCTAATTTCCTTTCTGTCTATTCCTCTCTCGATGGCGTTTGGTAGATACGAAGAATCGAATAATGTGGTTAAAGAAGTGGGTAATCCATATTCAGGTTTTGATATAGTTTTCAGTTTATCTTCTCTCCTTATTGAATAGTTCAGTAATGGGTAAAATAGAATAATCCCTTTGATCTTTGGTAGGTTATTCGGTATATTATATTGATATTGATCACAATCATTGGGTGAATTAAGGATATTTAAAGCTGAAAAAGATAAATTACCACCTGCTGAAAACCCACTCAATAAAATCTTTTCATTGTCAATACCGTATTTCCTCGCGTTTTCAAATTGGATTATGTGTATGATGGATGACAAGCAGTCTTCAACAGGGATAGGAAATGGATGTTCAGGCGCTAATCTATATGATACTGCGAATACTGTGCATCCTAATATATCCATAGCGGCTTGAGCAAATCTTGAATCATCTGTTCCTTGTCCAATGACGAATCCACCTCCATGGAAAACTATCAATCCAGGTCTCTTCTGAATTTCATTGTCATTCTCAGTCGGGGTGTTGGGTGGATGATATATGTCAAGTCTGATGCATTTGGTCGCTGGAGATGAGCCGATAGCGGAATCGATGTATTCGGTCAGAGATGGAGAAGGTGCTATGGGGGTTGTATAATGTTGTATACCCAATGATACAGATGCAGCTTGACGTAATGCCTTTGCACGAAGAAGGAGGGACCAGCTGGGTGCTGGAGCTGGAGCTGGAGCTGGTGTTGGTGTTGGTATCACTGCTGATGCTGAAAATGCGACAGACATCCTGTGAAGCAATCTGCGTGAACTATCCCCTCAAGAGAGTATTGAACACCAAATGTGTGTAATCTACAAGTTACGAGACCGAGCTTCAAAGGAGGGACCAACACGGTTCGCAGGAATCAAATTCCAAAAGTCGACCTCTCAGGGTTTCATTATGTAATCACACACAATCTCGGCACAATCACCGTAAAAAAGTTAATCTTATCCTTGTTATTTCCACTACCGAATTTCATCCTTTACATACTCTGGTCTACCATTCGTTTCAATGACCTCATCAGTCCCTTTGTTATAGCATACGTGGTCATCGTGATGGTGAGCTAAGATGTAATCGTGGCGTGGACGTGAAGGGGGGCTTTGGTTGCTGTGTCATGGCGTATCTGGGTATGAAAAAGGGTAAAATAGGTTAGTACCGTTTTGACAAAAGGGGAAAATGGATTCCCGGCATATGGTTACACCAAAGTACAAGATCTGATTGATAACCACTGGGGGTTGACATCATTGATTGATTGCGGATTGCGGATGCCCAATGCCCAATGCACAATGCACAATGCACAATGCACAATAGGTTGTTATAGCAGTGAGTGGTGGTGCTGGTGGCGAAGGGAAAAAAAGGATATCATTTATCATAACTGAATTGATTGGATTATCAAAGATATCCGTCAACACTACTCGTATTGAAACAAATAAGATTGATAAAGATCATTTCTTCGTCTTCATCATCAATCTCATACTATACCCTGTCAATCAATGCACGTACATGGCTCCTAGTTACTAAATATAGAATATCCCCTCCTATTCCGTCACATCATCATCATCATCATTAGCAATATTCTCGAAGTCAATCAATAAGAGACAAGTACATCAACATGACGGTCAATGCTACTACGGCACATACCGACACTTCGTCTTCAACCAACCCTCTGCAAAAGCTTGGACATGCTCTGAAACCCTCAGCTATAGCTACGAAACTTCATTTGAAAAGCAGTGATAAACAAATTGATGGAGATACAGATCAAGATGGATTACCTGAACAAGGCAAAGCTGCTCAACGAAGTGAACAGAAAAGACAAGAGAAAGAGGAGAAACAACTCAAGGCTGAATCTGAAAAAGAAGAAATTGAAAGACGTAGAAAAGAATCGGATCGAATAGCATCTCAAAATGAAGATCCTGAAACGAGAAATCGTTATGGTGATTTAAGCCATCCTGGAGAAATCATATTGATTGATGAAATTATCACATTGCCTGAAGGTGAAAGAGTCACGTTCAGAGCGAGGATTCATACTCAGCGAGAATTATCATCAAAGTTAGACTTCATCATACTTCGTCATAGAGGATTCACCATCCAAGGTGTATTGAATACCGAAGAAGCGAGTGAACATATGATCAAATGGACCAACAGAATACCTGATGAATCAATAGTACAAGTTTCGGGTATATTGAAAAATCCACCTAAACCCATAAATTTCAAAACCGATACACGATTAGAATTACAAATTGAATCTATTCATCTAGTTGAAGCATCCAAAAATATCCCATTTGGTTTATATCATGGTACTCAACCACCTCCACAGAGAAATAGGCTACATAATAGGACATTGGACTTGAGACATCCTTCAAATCAATCTATATTCAAAGTTCGTGCTAAACTGTTGAAAATTTTCAGAGATACATTAGATGACATGGATTTTATTGAGATTAATACGCCGAAATTACAACCTGCAGCGACTGAATCAGGTGCAGAAGTGTTTAGAGTCAATTATTTCGGTAGGAAAGCTTTCTTAGCTCAAAGTCCTCAATTGATGAAACAGATGGCTATTTCTGCTGATTTCGGAAGGGTTTATGAGGTAAGTTCAAAACACTATTACACACGAAATGCAACTTCAATTCTTTTATAATTTTAACTCTAGCTAATCCCATCTCTGCTTTCAGATCGGCCCCGTTTTCAGAGCAGAGAACTCAAATACCCATCGACATCTGACAGAATATACCGGTCTTGATATCGAACTGTCCCTGAAACAAGACTACCACGAAGTTTTCGAAGTTCTCGATATCATCATGAAGAACATGTTCCGAGCTCTTGCCTCAATGAAGACTGAATTAGCTAGAATCAGGGAAATGTGGCAAAGTGATGATTTCGTTTTCCTTGATCAAACTCCCATTATTCCGTTCTCAGATGCTGTCCAGATGCTTCGAGATGATGGAAGGGATGTCGAAGAGGAGGATTTGAGTACTCCGGATGAAATTCGTTTGGGTCAATTAGTGAAAGAGAAGTACGGAGCAGATTATTACATTGTCGATCGGTTCCCTAAATCCGCTCGACCATTCTATACAGCCAACGATGGAAAGACCACCAACTCTTTCGACATGTTCGTCAGAGGTCAAGAGATCTGTACCGGTGGACAAAGAATAAACGACCCTACTGCATTAAGGGAAAGTATGAGAGAAAGTGGAATCATCGAAAGTGAAATGGAAGAATATCTGAGCGCATTCGACTGGGGTATGCCACCTCATGGAGGTGCGGGTTTAGGATTAGAACGAATTATAACATTCTATCTTGATTTACCGGATATCAGATTAGCTTCATTATTCCATCGTGATCCTAAATCACTACCTGCTAAAGAAGCATCCTTACCTCATCCTGAATCTGATACGATGAAACCACATGATCCGCAAAACCCACCACCCTTAGAAGATCTCATCGCAAATTACGGAGATGCTACCAATACATCTTGGTTGGATGATCGATTCGAGATCTGGAGAGATGAACATACAGGTGCAGCAATTGGATATGTCAAACAATCAAACAAGTATTGTATGATAACAGGTGATCCATTATGTGACGATAAACAAAAGTCGGAAATAACCAAAAGATTCTTACAATTCGTCGTACATGAATTAAGACTAAAACCTGTTTGGATGTTGGTTTCAGAAGAATTTCAAGATATTTTAGCTGAAAATTACGGATGGAGAACATTGAGTTGTACGGAAGAACAAAGATCAAATTCCGATAAAGTGACTCCTGAAGTCATCCAAAATAACAAACAAGAAAAAGGTATTTTCAAAGTGAAAGAAATTGACCCAGATGATGAAATAATTGCTAAAATCGATAAGAGAATCGAAGAATGGAAATCAACAAGATCAGAAAGAGGTAAACAAATACATTTAACTGAAATCGCACCTTGGAAAGATCAAAAACATCGAAGGTATTTCATCGCTGAAACTGATCCTAAAAAGCATAAACCTACCGAGAACGGTGATGAAAATATCCATGTAGATGGCCATGTAAAAGAAGATGGAGTATCAGAAGAACCTAGAATTGAAACATTGGTAGTTTTGACTCGTTTATCACCTAAAAATGGATATCAGTTAAAATGGGCCTTGGATTTCCCATCGTCATCACATGGAGCAATTGAATCAACGGTTCAAACTGCATTATCAGCAGTTCAAGGTGAAAACGTGACGTTTGGCTCAGCGGTATCTGAGAATTTCCTAGTTTCACACGGAATAGGTAATACGAAGTCCAAGATAATGGAGAGGACTTATCGTGGGATTGTGAAATCGATGAGTTTAGACAAGAAAGCTGGATTTAGAGAAAAATTCGGTGTGACCGGTGAAAGAACTTTTATCTGTTATCCTAAACACGGTATCAAAATGACTGAATTGAATGAAATCGTCAAGTTCTTCGAGTAGAGTGGAACCACAATTGGGATAATTGGAAAAAAGGAGATATCGTTTGAGGGAAGAATTATGGAGATGATAGGTCGGGATAGATGAAGGATTTAAATATGTATACTGTATATAGATAGAATATTGTGTTTATAATCATTTCCCACATGTCGATAGCATGTAATAATGCATACTGTGAATAATCTCTAGTGTAGTGAGTGATCAGAGATACAGCTCTGTTCTCACTTAGTTACCATTTACTCAAGGCAATCATTGATAATATATTCGACCACAAGACAGTCTTTCCTGTGTGACATGCCGGTTAATGCTCACAACCGCCACATTCCATCCCAACACAGTAGTTTTAACCTGAATGAGGTAATTTTGGTTCCCAAGGTATCAAATTTCAAGTGACGTCATATGTCATCCCCCTTTGTGATTATAGCTTGAATATGAATGGTCAGAACATAACTTTTCACACTCCACCCCCACCCACGTTAAAGCACCTGGTGAAACTTGAAAGTCAGCAGAGAGCATATAAAAGATATTAAGTGCATCTCTCTCTCATCTCCTCTTTCTTACGCAACTATTCCTCAAAATCATACTTTTAAAGCCAGATCAATCGAATCAGTAAGTACTAAGTTCCATGTCCCATATCTAGCCCATTCCCTGAAACTCGATGGGATGAGAGTATTGCGTCAGTATCTCATCTACAGCTCGGGTATATATACTTTGACTTGACTTGCATTACTTCTTTCTTTCTTCCTTTCTTATATTAACAACAATCAACAACTGACGACTTATATAGCTTATTACATATCCAATTCAAACCAACACATAACAACAATGTCTTCTCTACCTCCCAGACAACCTCAGGTCAGTCATCCTATTCTACTCAACGAGTGAAGGTACTAGTGCTGACTTGAATTTCTTAAACTCTTGTTTCGATCTCGATCTGCATTTCCATTTTTACCTTTTATTTCAATCAAATCTCATCGTGTCTTCATCTCGTATTCTCCACTCCGTCATCACTCGTTTCGCCTTCCTCAACGTCCCTTTTGCTCAAACAGTCCGATCCCCACAACCTTTCTCACACCGGAAACCTCCAACAAGCAACTAAGAATGTCAACCGATTCGCCAAACGTGATCCAGCTCTTTACCCATTGAGTATCATCGTCACTGGTATCTTGGGTGTAGCAGGCTACTTCTTGTGAGTGTGACCATTTTCAATGTATATGATTTTTTCTATGATTTTTTTCCCACGTACCGGAGCGGATCGGGGCACGGGTGATATCGCTTTCTCTTTTAGAGTTGGGCAAGAACGATCATGTGATCGACCTGACAGGTGTATATGTGTATATCAATGAATGCTAACCTGCTTCGCAAATATAGTATGACCAAAGCTTCTGAACCTGATGCTACTCGACAACTCATGGCTACAGGTGTTGTCAATCCATGGGATAACAAAAACAAACATGATGTCCACCCTTCGTAAGTTTCTTCCTCAAGCCATATCTGTCTTTTAGGGCAAAAGACTAACGCATGTGTATGGCTATACAGTCAAACCGCTCAATTCAAATACCGATACAAGACTCGAGATGGACACATGGAAGATTCTCATCCCACCATGAACCATACCGTTCAATCGGTAAGTTTTTAATCATTAACCACCACCTCATTGACGCAACAATCACTGACTCTCTCATCTATGTATTTGGTTGAGGTCAATAGCTCAAAGACGATGTCGCGCACAAATACAAGACAAATGCCTAATCATCCAGAACCACAAGTTGAAGAAGAAGCAAAGGAAAGGAAGAATGTATTTGGATATCTGTTCGAATGGCCTTTCTGATATTTTTCTCAGAGAAGAATGGTAAAAACCAACAAATCAATTACATAGCATTGAATCAGTATCATTTCGTCGGGCAAAGCAGGGAAAAAGGAAAGAAGTAAAGTAAACTGTATCAATAAATATATATTTTCACATGAATTTTGAATGAATCATGATTTTTCGTTTGACTGTAATTGCTCACGATCTGTGCTTGTGACTCTGGGTTGGGATCGGGTTATCCCTTCTAACACGGGTTGACTGAAGAGGGAGCAAAGTAGAGCAGCGTCGCTTGATGTGGTTCTCTTCCTGTTTTCATCATGGAGACTGAATGGTTAGACAATCGATTTGACTGTGGATGTAAATTTGTAATGGATCATTAGGAAATTACACAATGATGTCATTAGGAATCTCCCTTTAAATCTCTGGTAGGGATTACAAAAAAAGTCCAAAGTCTTTTCTGACGCGTGTCTGATCTTTTGATCCCACCACGCGACTGAACTATGTACTATGTATGAACTGGGGCCTGTGCGTTCCTCTGAACGAATCAAAAGGAAAAGGTCAATGGGACAAGTGAATGATAACTATTCATACACTATTCATACACACTATTCATCAAACCATCTTCATAACATCACAACGTTGAGCCAGAGGAGATAATCTGCGACTTTTCTCTACTCTTCTCATATACAGACAAATAGGTGGATACCTTTGACCAGACGACCCGACTCCACCCAATCTCGAAGGAACTCGTTATTCTACCATAATCATACTTTCCACGTTACACAGTGCGGTTATATTTGTCTTTCACTTCATTCAAAGTCGCCACGAATTGGACTTGTACGACTACACCTCTTCTTGCCCCCTAAGTACTTGACCCACATATCTCAAGATGTCTTATCGTCCGCCTCAGGGTCAAGGTCAAGGTCAAGGTCAAGGTCAAGGTCAACCGGGACCAAGTAACGCACTCAATCCCAACGTCAATTCCAACTTCAATTCCAACTACAATCCCAGTAACATGCAAGGAAGAGTATCACCGATGCCAAGTGTCCCTTCTGTCCATCAACCGAACATAGGTCAACCGGGTAGTTTACCAACTCAGTCTTCTTCAGGTTCATTACATCCCCATCAATCCCAATCACAAACTCAACCTCAAAACCAGAACCAGAACCAAGGTGGTAGTGGTAGTGGTAGTGGTAGTGGTGATAAAGGACCTGATTACGTTTACTTTGAAAGAAAACCTGCACAATTCGGAGATTCAACTCAAGGTAAAGCAATGGCTGCTAAGATGAAATTGGAATTATACTATAAAGAAGCAGTTGAAAGTGTTGTTGGAAGAAAAGAACGGTGAGCCTATTATTCTATCCTATCCTATTCTATTCTATTCAATCCCGATTCCCCCTCTACCCTCTACCCCCTACTCTCTACTCAAAACTATTGCTCGTCCTACTTGGAAACCTCTTGACCATCTATCCCCTTCAAAAATAAAAACGAAATAACGATGAGAAACCCATATACTTCCTTGGATGTATGAGAATAATCCATGATTATTGAAATATGTTCCCTATTACCTGATCGCCTATCGTCTATTCCAATGGTTGTTGTCAGTAAATCAAGACGTATTAGATAGCTGATCGTACCACTTAGACGTACCGCACTCGAAAAGCAACTTGCAGCAGATGCGTTGACTCCTGATACTTTAAAAGCTAGACAATTATTAGCATTAGGAAGGAGAGAAAGCAAGTGAGTTTTTGACTTAGGCAAAGAATGGTGTCAATGCCGATTGATCCTGACCTCGCTCTCACTCTCCCGCTCAGCTTCTTAAGGCTGCGAAGAACTCGAATTGGTTTGGAAGATTTCAGAACAGTCAAAGTTATAGGTAAAGGTGCCTTTGGTGAAGTTCGATTGACTCAAAAAGTCGATACTGGTAAAATATACGCTATGAAAACTTTGAAGAAGAACGAAATGTTCAAGAAAGATCAAGTGAGTTACTATTATCTCCTTCATATCTTTGAGAGTGTATAAGGGTAGATTTTGGAGTCTGCAAAATTAGAGGGACAGCCAATTTATTTCCATTACCGAAAAAGATAAAACACCTTGCGACATCGATCGTGTCCAAGATCAAAAGCCCATTTGTATGCTTGATAACTCGCATGCTTATCGCGTCTATTCAATCCAGCTCGCACACGTTCGAGCGGAAAGAGATGTCTTGGCTGAATCCAACTCTGCCTGGGTGGTCCAACTTTACTACTCTTTCCAAGATACCCAATACCTCTATTTAGTCATGGAATTCTTGCCTGGTGGAGACTTGATGACAATGTGAGTGTAGCTGGGATTATCATGTAAATCGTAACATGTTCAGCTGACTACTTTTGTTTTCAGGTTAATCAAATACGATACGTTCTCAGAGGATGTAACCAAATTCTACATGGCAGAATGTATACTTGCCATTGAAGCAGTACACAATTTAGGGTTCATCCATCGGTGAGTGAACGATTTGATACTTTCGCGATTAAAACGATACACTAATCGTGAACGTAATATCCAGTGATATCAAACCGGATAACATCCTCATTGATTCGATGGGTCATATCAAACTCTCCGATTTCGGTTTATCAACTGGTTTCCACAAACAGCATGATTCAGCATATTATCAAAGACTCTTGGGTGGTGAAGGTAATCAAACGACTAGACCACAAGCTGGTAATGCATCAAGAAACAGTGTAATGGTGAACGCGATCAACCTAACAATGACCTCGAAACAGGATATAGCAACTTGGAAAGCTAATAGAAGGAAATTGGCTTATTCAACCGTTGGAACTCCAGACTATGTGAGTTTCACTTTGGTTTTTCAATGAACTTTGAGGGGTATATGATCTCTACCTTGTTGTTGGGATTGAGGTGCATGCTAATCCTGTTGATAAACACAGATCTCCCCTGAAATCTTCCTTCAACAAGGATATGGTAAAGAATGTGATTGGTGGTCACTTGGAGCTATCATGTTCGAGTGTTTAGTCGGTGAGTGTCCAGCTGACTCAGGCATGATCGTTGCATCGCTCAGACCTTCAGCTGATGCAAAATCACATCGCATCTAGGTTATCCACCATTCTGTTCCGAGAATGCACATGATGTCTATCGAAAGATTATCGATTGGCGAAATCACCTTTTCTTCCCTGATGACGTTCACCTCAGTAGAGAAGCTGAGGATCTGATCAGAAGGTCAGTGATCTTTAACTGATAAAGTAGATCAGAACCACAAGGATTGACAGCTAACGCCTTAATGAAATTAGGATGTTATGTGAATCCGAAAAGAGGATGACTGTTGAACAACTAAAGACTCATCCTGTGATTACCGTCTTTCTCGGACTAATCTTCCCAGCTGACTCTGACATGATTTGCGGTATTTCTAGTTCTTCTATGGTGTCGATTGGTCTACGATCAGAGACATCGACGCACCGTTCGTACCTCATTTAAGATCGATCACGGATACTTCTTATTTCCCAACGGAAGAATTGGATCAAGTTCCAGAGGTACCCACTGGAGCAGACGAAGGACCGGATGCAAAGAAGGATTTGGCGTTCTTGGGTTATACGTGAGTATTTGCTTTGAGAGAGTTAGACTGTCAATTTGTGGTTAGTAAGATATTGATGCTTGACCTGTGTTCAGCTTCCGTCGGTACGAGATGCTCTAAAGGATTGGCAGGTTGGATCATCTCGGTTCATTTCGAACTCTTTGATAACTATGTGACTATGTGATGAAGCTCGAGTGCATAGCTTGGCTCAAGGAGAGGTGTTCATGTATATAAATGTAGAGTTGGAACACATGTATCTTACATCTTACAATCAAGTATCCAGTACCAAGCATCGGGTTGATGACCGCAATGGCCGAAGGAGGTTTGAACCTACACCATCGTGTGTATGTGTGTGTATGTGTATGTGTATGTGTTGAGTTGGTTGTCGTCGTGTTCAGCAGTTGTTGTCACCACCAAGAAGAAAGTCATCAACTGCTCGCACTGCGTTGGATGGTTCGATCACATGCTCAATTCTCTTCACTCATCTCATCAATAAATCTATATAAGATATCATCAACTCAACAACTCTTGACCTAGTTGACAGCCAGGCTCCTCCTTGATTTTCATCGCGAAGATGTGGATCTTACCAGTAATAAAATGGGTGATCTCGATGATACGAGGAAATCCACTATTGAACGAAGGAATCCGATTTTTGTTGGCGGGAAGTTTCTTTGAATTCAGCAGGAGGTTCTCTAGTTATCTCATGGGTATTTTATCCAAAAGTGAGTTAACGTAGCTCTGTATAATCGAAACCACGTCTTCCCCAGAGGAAGGGACTTTGGGCTATTCAGTTGATATGCGATCTGTCAAATGGGGTAAGGTCTATTCGCCACTGCTAGAATATCAGAAAACGATCAAGCCTTTGAATGGATCTATCATTACTTATCGATATATCCGACTCCTTCGTCGTCTCCTTCAAATTCTACTTCTACTTCATCCCACTCTGGTGGTGAGAGCGAAGATGATTTTCAGAATAATAACAGTAGGAAGACTTGCGATACGTATTCGTTCGTCAATAATCTGATCAATCAATTTTGGCAAAACGATCAAACTATACCGATGGACGTTCAATTATCGACTAAGAAACCTAAACATCACGGATATGGATCTGGATCTGGATCTGGATATGGAGGAGGATACAGCAGGAGAGAGTATATAGGAGATTATATCGAATCGAAAAGTGGTTTGAACGGTGTCAAGGAGATAAACCTTTGTGTTACTCCAAGTTTAGGTGAGTTGAATCGGGATAGTATTGGAGAACCTCGCATGAGTCACCAGTCCTCAACATGATTACATGACGGCTGTGCAACACACAGTAGGAAAGTGAATATTAGCTGATCCAAATCTCAATTTAGGCACAAAGCAAAGGATCAAATATAATGGAAGAATAATCAAAATCGGTATTGTAAAAGGTGATGATTCGCCATTTGAACAAGATAGAAAATGGATTATCATGACGTGAGTTGTTGATTTTTCCACTTTGAATCATACTACTGTATGTAGATGTCAATTAACGACCGATCGACGACCTCTTCTACCCAACCAATTCGTAAAATCCACAGTACATTCCTAGGCACACCCACGGTATTCACACCTTTGATACATGAAGCTAGAAAATCATATCTTGCTTTATCTTCACATTCAACATCGATTTACACACCTCATTTCGGTCATAGTGCAAATTGGATCCGAACTTTTTCTAAAAGAATCAGACCATGGGAATCGGTCTTCTTACCTGATAAAGTAAAAGATTGGATTCTGAAAGATGCTAAAGAGTTTCTACATGAAAAAGATTTTTATCTTGATAGGGGGACTCCGTGGAGAAGAGGATACCTATGTTTCGGCGTGGCTGGAAGTGGTAAAAGTAGTTTAAGTGAGTATTTTCTCTAACCTGATAATGTATTGATCTAACAGGAGAAATTATACCTTCAAATCTGAATTCCCTAGTCAGTGCAATCGCCGCTAAACTCAAATTGGATATTTACCTTCTCAATCTAGGTGCTAAATCGTGAGTAAATCTCTACTTCTAGTAACAACAATATAACACGACCTATTCCTAAAATGACCCTGGTGCATCCATCAGACTCGACGATGAGAACCTTCAAAGTCTACTACAGCACTGTCCCGGAAGATGAATCTTGTTGATGGAAGATATGTGAGTCCACTTGTTTCTTCCAAACAGCCTGTTGGGGCTTTCATTTTGAGAGCTCATTTTCCTTCAATGACATTAGCGACTGCGCATTCACAAAGTCCTCCACAAGCGAGGACAATACGGTCCCAACGCCCATCAGTGTCCCTACTTCCGTAACGACGTCTAGTCCTCCTTACTTGCCCCAATCCGCAAGAGAATCGAACAAAGGGATCACTCTGTCCGGTCTACTCAACGCTCTGGACGGTGTGGCTTCTGGAGAAGGTAGATTGTTGTTCTGTACTACTAATTGGAAAGAAAGGATTGATCCCGCTCTTTCACGACCTGGTAAGTCATTTTCAACTCGTACCCGATTTACCATTACCTTGTGCAGGCGTGGTTCTACCAAGCGGGAGACAAGAGTTGATGACCGGATCCACAATAGGTCGTTGTGATATCTGGATAGAGTTCAAACATGCCACCAAGACCCAAGCTAAAGATCTATTCAAGTACTTTTACGATTCTCGTATACAATCGACACCAATCGATCCCACTCTTCAAGTTGACAATGAACAGAAGAAAACCTTAGATGAGACGGAAGTTGAGAGGATCGATCCAATCGACCTGAATGCACTGGCAATGAGATTCGCCTCTCATATTCCGGAAAATACGATATCAGTATCTGCGCTTCAAGGATTCTTGATGAGATATAAAAGACAACCTCAAATCGCAGTGGCCAATGTGGAGAAATGGGTTTCATCAGGTTGCGGTCAGGGTCCTACACCACTTCTACATGATGGCAGAGTAGAAATGATGGATATGGGCAAATCGAAGGGTGAAGATAGGATTTAGTAGAAAGTGGTAGAACATCGAGAACAGAGGTGAATTGGTCGTCAGAATATCACTATCTGCATGAAAGACCTGTACATCTGATTGCAGTCGTTCAACAATGTGATACGACCTTATAATCCACAGCTTATGATACTAGGAAGGAGCATCCATTCGAGATCTTCAATCTCGTGTTCTCTCCTGACTCATCTTCAGGATGGGATTGACATGCGAATCAATAATTCATGGAATAATAGCGACAGGTCATCCGTTCATTGGCCACTATCTCACATTCTGTTGTGTAATCACATCAACTCTACCTAAGGATCCTCCATTCTAGACGCATCTTGTTTCAAATCCTCTCTATCCCATTTAGGCATTATCAAACCTTCACAACCGTTCTTAGCTGAACATGATCAACTCTGATTGACTATGCCAACGAGCAAAAGCCGCATAAGTCGGGAACAGAGGTCATATAGCTTGACGACTGAGAATGATGATATCTTATTTGAGGATTTCCCTTGCACCCATCTTCCACATGAACACTTGCGACCTCATCCTACTCTGCCACTGCCACCGCCACTGCCACGAACTGCTTGATCACACGGCGACACTCCCAGGAACAAAAGGTGATGTCAAAAGTGTGTCTATGATTGTGGGGTCTCCATCAACTCACCGAGGTAGTTATGACGTGTTTTGCTGTTTTTAGTGTTCAAAGGAATGTTTTAACAATGTGGACCGTTCAATTACACAGTCATATGACCATATACCATACCCCATATCTAATAATATAATCCTTTGTGATATCGTCTTTGTTTTCACTCTTTCCACTTTACTTCTTAGACTCGCCGCTGTAATCATCGATCATAGCAAAAAGCAAAGATGGATTTCCTAGCTCAATTCAAACCCACTTCGATCGCTCCCATCCCAACCACGACCATCTCAATCTCACCTCCCGGTGGTACTCATACTCACCATGGAGGTAGTCATGGCCATTTACCTTTACCTACCGATACTTTCGTGAGTAAACTCCATGACCTCTTGCTAGATGATCAAGCATACATGCACACGATCTTGTGGGGATCCCCTCTGTGTGATTCGTGATGGCGAGGTCACGCGAAGAGGATGGTGATACCCGATATTCACTGGATACACAGCTGACTCTCTATTTCTATCAGCCTACCCCCGATGTTCACTATATCCACGCAACTCACGTAGGACACACTGCCCTCTGGGTCATTTTCGCCCTTTTCACCATTGGTTTATTGGGTGTTCTTCTCATGACTGTCCGAACCGAAAAGAGAAACAGGTTCTTCCACGGGTAAGTTGAATCCCCAGTGATACCTGTTGAAATGTTGCTAAAAAAAACCCTTTATGCTCGATTATAGTGTATCAGCCCTCGTTCTTACTATCGCTATGGTTTCTTACCTTGCAATGTCAGTTGGTTTGGGAGTATCTTATATCCCTATTCACAATCATGGAGTTCAAGGATCACTTCATCATTTCTTCAGACAACTTTATTGGGCAAGATATGTAGATTGGTTGTTCACTACTCCACTCTTACTTCTTTCATTGTCTTCCCTCGCTGGTTTGTCTCCAGCAAGTACACTTGCCGTCATCCTCACAGACGTATTCATGATCGTTACTGGACTTTTGTCAGCTGTCACTCCAGCGAGATGGGCAGATGGTGAAAGATCAAGATGGGCCTTCTTCGCTGTTTCCTCTGTATCTTTCCTTATCCTTTGGGGCATCCTGTTTGTCAATGGTATGAAAGGTCAGTTTATCACCCTTGCTCCTTCTCCCTCCACTTCCGCCGTGGAATCTTGGAATCGTAGCTGAAACATGAATTAAAAATTCGTAGCTGCCAACAATAGACCTAGAAGTACCAAAGGTCTTTTCACCCTTCTCGCTGCTATGACTTTCGTGTAAGCTATAGTAGTCACTTTTCGATATGACATGGAGCTGACGTCGTCCCTTTCTACAGCCTCTGGATCGCTTATCCAGTCGTATTTGGCCTCAGTGAAGGTGCCAACAAGGTTAGCGTCGATGCTGAAATAATCGCTTACGGCGTACTTGATGTGTAAGTGGTTTAACCCTGTTCTACACCACATATCAACGGTCATCTTATGAACTGAACTCCTACTTCAAATCGTATCTCATCTATCTGTTCACGACTAGCATGATCGTAATCTCAGAAATATTGCATTGCTGACCCCCTGTTCACGACTCGTAGCGCCGCCAAACTCGGCTACACCTATCTACTTCTCTTCCTCCACTCCCACGACGAGCATGGACCATGGACCTTACCTGAATGGTGGGTCGAATCACCTCAAGTCAATGGACCCGATGGAAGAGGTGCCTACGGTTCACTCGGCCGAGACTAAACCTTGCTCAACTTTCTTCGACTGAATCACAAGTCACCTTGGCTAGATGATTGCCGAACCTGTTTGTTGATGCGACGCAAGAACCCCCCTCTACTCTCTTTTACGGTTTCCTCCAACTTCAATAACTCCTCTTTTTGCCTCTCCAAGTATATACTACCTCGTACGGAATAAAAGAAAAAAACCACTTCTCTCTTATCCCATGTGATGTCATCCACAATCGTTTATACGTTATCGTCAAAATGATGGAAATGTATAAATTGTCGTTACTTGCCAATCTTTGCATACGTCCATGGCTGATATCTGTATATTTCACTATGTATATTGCATCATTTAGACGAGATGTTGTATTGATCTCCATAAACCTGAAAGACAGTGGGGTCGCGGGCTGATTCCTCTGGTCTGAGGGAAACATGGAGCTGGAGTACAGTACGAATCCGATACCAGATTGTGAGGGCTCATGGTGACTTCGGCTGAGATGCAGGCTTTTGGTGTACTTCCTAATGGGACGAAAAGCGAACGATTTCACAGAGGGATCATGTCTTGCAACAACATTGCACTGTTGGAATGCTGGGAAAGTCGGGACGGTAACAAAGAGATGCACATCCTACTAACCAATGGGATTTCTCATCAGTGATTGTCGTTTGGCACATTCACATGACAGAACATCCGCATCGCATATGATCCCATCCACAAATTGATGGTATCTTTTTTTCTACCTTTGGCTCAAGTACGCTGAAAATGGATTTGTGAAAGTGAAAGTGAATGTGATTGGGTGGAAGAGAGGTCTTGAGATTATGCTTAAAAATAGTCATTTCGCCAAGACATCTTCCACCTCCTCTTCAAGGTCAACCGGAACCTTGACGTACTCGTATTCTTCAGAGTTTCCAGCGTCCAGCGTCCACCTGTAACAAGCATCCCTTCATGTCCATGTCCAATTGAGAAGGGAGCGATAACTAGAACGTGCGCTTGGTGAAGTTGGAAATTGTGATTCCGTCTACCAGAAATGCCAAGACATTCCAGCGCGTAAACCCATCTACTTCCCGTACCCACAAAGCCATCTTCCTACCATTATGTGCTAAATCACTTTGGGTGCAAAATGCAATGAACATCACGAACGTGCGACGGATCCTAATCTGTTCAGAACGATCAAAATAACGAAGAAGAGAATCACCCGGATTTCGACCTCAGATTCAGGAACCATCATTTGCTGATCGACTTCAATTACCCTTACCCTTAATGCCAAGACTCAACATCAGAGTGATAGAGATATTCGACGAACGTGTGACTACATCTCTCGTTTGTCATTGGATCAATTAGTTATCGAGTGATGCTCTTCATATATCAGTTGGAATTTCTCACCTTCACCTTCAAAGGTGTCATTTCATCTTTTGCATTGATGAAGGAAAATCGATTTTCCCAATGCCAAGACAATCTCAAAGGGATCATACACCAACGAACGTGTCTACACGGATCGTATGGTACCAGATTGTCCTCACAGTATGAGTGATGCTACAGGGCAAAGTCGGGAGCAGGAGAAGCGAAGAGATACTGAACATTATGTCACACCCTACTGCATACTGGCGATTGAAAAGGGGCCAGGAAAAGAAAGAAGAAAAAAAGAAGAAAAGTCTGGTTACAGTATGAATTGGAAAAACTCACAATTATGAACATATGTATATATATTCACTAAACGCACTGATCTCTTCAAACGTTCTCCTTCCCATATCTTCAAGCCCAAAATCATACAGCCACGTCTTCCTCATATAACAAACCTCAAGAGGCAAAACGTTCGCTCTTCTAGCGGGTGCTGAACACTTCTATCCATTGATCACAAACTTTATTCGACAACTTTCACCATGCCAAGACTAGATCAATATAATTATGTTTTCGCCATCGGCACCTTGTTTGCCTTGCTTGATGCTTTCAATAACGGAGCCAGTGAGTATCTCGGTGCTTCCCTTCACTGCAACTGCGTCCTCCCCCGTTCTTACGTCTCTGGTCGTGTGACTGGGGAAGACTCGCCGACCTCGCGGGTAAAATTAGAATCAAGCTGACCATGATCGTGTGATCAGATGATGTCGCCAATTCTTGGGCCACCAGTGTATCTTCTCGATCCATTTCGTATCGACAAGCCATGATTTTCGGAACCGTCTTCGAGATGTTAGGAGCCATCACTGTCGGTGCTCGAACTGCCGACACGATCAAGAATGGAATTATTCCCAATGCCGCTTTCAGAGGTGATGCAGGTGTTCAAATGCTCGCATTCACTTGTGCTTTAGCGGCAGCTTCAACATGGGTCATGTGGTGCACACGACATTCAGCCCACGTTTCATCCACTTACTCATTAGTATCTGCTGTTGCGGGTGTTGGAGTAGCCACAGTCGGTGCCAAACAAGTACAATGGGGATGGAATGGTGGAAAAGGTTTAGGAGCGATTTTCGCCGGTTTGGGAATGGCACCTGCTATTTCAGCTTGTTTCGGTGCAATCATTTTCATGCTCATCAAATTAGTTGTTCACGTTAGAAAAAATCCAGTCAGATGGGCAGTTTGGACTTCACCATTCTTCTTCTTGGTCGCCGGTACAATCTGTACATTGTCGATCGTTTATAAAGGTTCACCTAATCTTGGTCTAAGCAAAAAACCTAAAACATACATCGTGGCAGTAACGATGGGTACGGGTGGTGGTGTCGCTTTACTCTCAGCTCTTTTCTTCGTTCCCTACGTCCACGCAAAAGTGATCAAGAGAGATTATACTTTACCTTGGTATGGATTCATCTATGGACCCATGTTATTCTCAAGACCTGCTCCCGTCGAAGATTCCACCAAATCGATCGTACCAAATTACGCTGTAGTTCAGGAAGAAGAGGAAGAAGAAGATCAACAATCTTACCAAGGTTCAAATCACGATGACAAGAACCTTGATCTTGGAAGTCCTGCTATCACACCTGCAACTCCATTCACCTTGACCAACGGTGAATCAGGTGAAAAACAAAGAGTTCAAAATGAAACTCGTCAACAAAAATCGTACAAGGAAATCATGGCTGAAAGTGATGAAAGATTAAATGCAAAATTACGAACTAAAAAAGGTCCATTAGGATGGGCCATGAGGACATTACATGAAAATCCAATGGGGCCTGGTCAAATTTACGAGTTGTCAAATATCAAGATATTGGCTAAAAGAATTCCAGCTATTCTAACAGTTGGTTTATTATACGGATTACATTATGATATTCATGCCGCTCAGTCAGGCATTCACGGTACACCCGAAGGAGAAAGAATGGCTGTTGTTTATTCTCACGCCAAAAAATATCCAAATGAAGTTGAACATACCTATTCTTTCATTCAAGTTTTAACTGCCTGTACAGCATCTTTCGCTCATGGTGCGAACGATATCGGAAACTCCGTTGGTCCGTGGGCAGTCATTTATTCAGCTTGGTCAACTGGTGATGCAGCGAAATCAAAAGCCGTAGTACCAATTTGGCAATTAGCTGTTTTATCAGGTATGATTTCAATCGGTTTAATCACTTATGGTTACAACATCATGAAAGTTATGGGTAACAAGATCACATACCATTCACCTTCAAGAGGATGTTCGATGGAAATGGGTGCCGCTCTGACAGTCCTCATCTTCTCCCAATACTCCCTTCCCGTATCAACCTCAATGTGTATCACAGGTGCTACTGTCGGTGTAGGTCTCTGTAATGGCAGCATCAAAGCTGTCAACTGGCAACGAGTTGGTCTTTTACTCTTGGCTTGGATCATGACAATTCCTATCGCTGGTACTTTAGGTGGTGTCACAATGGGTCTCTTCCTCAACGCTCCTCATTTCAGCGGTTGATACCAACCCTAAATATATATCATGTAAATCTGTTAATTCTCTGGCTATGCATATAATTACCAGTGTGATACCTTTCTTCGTAATCTGTTTCCATCATGCACATTCATTAATTACTGCAATTCTCGATGATTCATCAAATGTCCGATTATCATCCGAGTTTACGGAAACTCTTTGTTCTGATCTTCTCCAAGCTATTTCACATTTTCTATTCATGTTCTCCATCATTATTCCCGTTCAAGGCAATCTTGCCTTTGACCAACCCCTTTTCCACCATATGGCCATTAACTTTGGTTTCGTTACTTCTCGTCTCTTCAACAAGCATTTTAATTGGAGGACTTTGATGTCACGGTCGTGCATAAGCAGCTACACGAAGTGAACTTTCCAACTAAAATATCGGTGTAAGCACGACTAGATACACTGCCAAACGTTAGACATTGCCCTGGCACTCACTCAGGCTGCTTTTGCCACTTCCAAGTTCACCATAGAGCAGATAACCTCTTCGGTAAGGAACTCCTCTTCTTGTATAGAAACCCCTTGCATTCAAAAACTCTTTGCAGTCTCTCAATAGCCACTCTTTCACACCAGCTGGCAGGATGACAGAATCCCATGGTCGTGCCGAAATTTGTGGTCCTCTTGCCCAGCCTGGTGTCAACAACCTAAAGTAGTGGGGGGAAGAAGAGACATATGAGATCACCTGAGTCGGCGTCGTAGTACTCCGCCTTTGCGGCCTTGATAAATGAGGTGATGGTAGAATGACTGCCGAGAAATGAGCTGTGATCGATTCACGATCAGTTGATCTTTCGCTGCGGTTGAAGGAAAGATTTGATTATTACGAGATTATCAATGTCCTTCGTTCTAAGTCATGATTCGATCTTGTGTCAAAACCTTTCATGACCAAGTGAATAGTTCGACCTCGGAATTACATCCTCTGTACGACATCTATGAGGTAGTTATCGCCTAAGCGTAAGCAAAAATATCATCAAGGCGAATTGTACGAACAAAGACGATAAGTCACGAAGAGTTTGGGGTGTTGACTTACCAAGACTAGGATTTGTCTTGATTGTAACATTACTCTCATCATCTTTCTCACCGTCTGAGATGACAGATATTCTCATGTTGGGATCCAGGATCTCACGATCATGGTCAGATTTAACAGTATGTGAGTGAATTAATCTTCTGTTGGATGTAGTGATGAGAAAGATGAAGGAAGAAAGACAAGGAAATAGAAGAGCGTTTAGTATGGTATATAGTCTTTTTGATAATTGAACATTGATTGGATGATCGGGTGTCAGTTGAGTCAGCTTTACATCACCTTGAACGAGGGTCAAAGCATCGTCATCACGATCAGAGAGAACACAGTCACCATCAGTTGTTCCCATCAAATGACATATCGTGTCTCAGAGATGCAATCCTACCTTGCGGATCTTATCCCCATCATTAGAGCGCTTTGATCGTTCTCATCCCAATGACGAGTGATTAGCATGATACATATGGTGACGCGCATTCCTCTGTTGATACATTCTTTTCATATAGATTGGAATCCTTATTGATTTCGTGGGACTAAACATAATTCCACCTTTGCATTATAGATCTGCTATCAGTGGATTTCCAACCTCTCTTTCTGGTACTGTCTCCACTTCTTCAGTACTTCGGTGTGTCGTGGTGTGAGCAAAATTTAGACTTTTCTGCCGTCGATCATATATACCCGTCGAACCTTCTGCATTTCCCCCACTTTCCTAGTGTCCGTTACTTGCTGTGATCAGATCAGAGCAATGTCACTTGATTCACCATTGAAGGCCATGAGAGCTATGAGACAAGATTTCGAGCCCTTGTCCTTTTCAGCTTGGTTAGGTTCCACTTTGGTATATAAACGAGAGTCGCGCGAGGAAAAAAGGGAAAGGTTCTTCAATCAAATTGAAAAGCTCATCCAGATGGTCCAATTGACTTTTCAATATTTTGTATGATCACTCCGACATCTTCGAGGAATAACCAATCTCTTCTCCCTTTGAACTTTTTGATGGTATCTATTATCCGACCATCTCTTAATTGCGTAGACGGAGACAGAATTTCCAGGGCAGGAGGGTTCTGAAAATAGAAAGTCAGCATTTACCTAAGTTTCGTCTTGATGAACTCGCTTGAACATTGTTTTTCACCGTTTGCCAAAATCCTTTCCATCCCCAACCTGCATCTCTTTCCAGCAAACCTTGCACTTCTTCAACCCACTCTTTCTCCCATAGATCCCCTTCTGATCCTACCCTTTCAATGATCATTTCCTTGACATCTGAAATGGCCTCTTCCACTCTCAGTTGAGAGGTACAAAGTGTTTCGTATATCAGAGGTAAAGTGGGTGAAGCGAAAAAGTTGTGATTGATGGATATACACTACCAACAAATACAGATCAGTTTTCAGATTCAATCGCTATCGATGGGATCCATATCACCATGAAGGAAATTGAGTGACCAACTCACAAAGTCGATATTGAGGACTTGATGATGCCATCCACTAGGTACAAAGATGATTTCTCCTTCCTATTTTCATCGGTGTCAACATCTCTGCAATGTCATAGCGAGAATGGAGGTAGATCCGTCTACCTTTTTCGACAAGTAGACTGCAAGCAGACAACAAGTAGTGGATAACTCACTTCCTGAAGAATCTTTATTCCACCACCTTCGTCTTTTAATTCCCTAACATCAAAAACCAGTTCACCGTGCTTATCTTTCACCGAGCCCAGCTTGTCAGGTGGAAACAACCACCATATTTTCCTTCCTACTATATTGGCAGACCACGAATATGATCCGTATACGTCCCGATGTAAAGGAGTATAAGTACCTGCAGGACCGAGGTAGGTGAATCTGAAATCAGAGGAAGAGGTAGAGGTAGGATTCGGCAAAGGGTCATCCCCGTTCCTGGGCCTCAGACGTCGATCAAAAGGTGGATTAAGCCAGTCATCTAATCATGTCAGTTATTAGCTCACGTATCTGCAAGTCAGATAGTAGGGTAGGAAGAAAAGAGAGATGTACCTCTTAGACAGTCTGGAACTTGGTAAACCTCTTGTACATTTCTGCCTTCATTTTCAATCTCAGCCATTAGATGCCAATCCTTCACATACAGCCCTTTACCTTCATCTCTCTCCCAGAGATCAAGTACTTCTCCCAAAAGTTGTTCAGAGCGCTCAAATTCCGAAAATTGTTGTCGGAGGGTATTGGCGACTGGAATGACATGATGAGCGTATAATCGAAGAGCGCTCAGATTAGGAAGAGATGGCGTGGAGCAAGATGGGATGCGAAATGTTCTGGCTGAAGCCCAATCGCGAGTTGCTTGAGATGAGAGGATGAAAGGAGTATTGGGTGTCAGGTGCTTTTGCTGTTCAATCATACTCGTGATCAGTAAATCTAAGAATAGATATGCGGAGATTTTTCCACATACAAGGTAATCGTCGTAAGAAAGAGTATCGTATGTCGGTATGCTTCTTCTGGGTACACTATTGATTAAAAGAGGATTGTCATCGTGCCGCTGAGGCTCAATAGACGCACTCTCCCCCATGCGATTCTTGGCTTTACTCGAGTATATATGATATTGGATGGGGTATGATGATAGTCAATCTTCGTTCCAGTAAAGTCAAGTGAACAACTTTGATCAGATTCTAAGAGGTCCGAGCGGAAGCATCCGCATACTCGTGAACGAACGGTTAAGTAATATAAGTTAAGTCATCTGTGGCGTACTAGTTATCGAAAGCTCAAAAAAGGCCTCAGAGAGACATGTACGTATAGATGGGCCAATCAAACATTCTGGACAGTCTGGACATTTATTTCTTACCTACGTGGATTGTTCGGCTGATTAGTTGGTTGGTCGGTCGACTGGTTTGATCGTGCTACCTCACGAGGCATGAAGTTTTGCCTATGATCAAGTCATGATGGTCGTCGAGTAAGATGTGGATGGCAATATGAATGCATGTAGATACTATCAATGTCCTCCATTGCGCTCGTTGGATTGATAATGAGCATTTGGGAGGAAAAGCAACCTACATGTGATGAATAAAAACACTCTTCTATGGTAAATAACCTTAAATCTGCGAGAAGTGTTTTTAGCCGGACTTCCGCCAAACTCGGTTAGACGATCGATCATCTTTTACGAGTATTCACTTTGTGATCGACCGTGAGTTTCATTGCTTTTTTCCTTGCGACATCTCTTTGACACCTCGCAGTCGTTAACACCAACGTGCAATCATGGTCCTCGTCGCAACTCCCAATCGTGACCTACCGAAGCGTGCATCGACGCTGGTGATTGGAGGTGGACCGGCAGGGTTAGTGTCCCTCAAATATACGGTGGAGTACGGAGAGAAATGGACAGATGGCGAGGAGCCTGTGTTGGTAGAGATGGAGTCTGAGATAGGCGGAACATTCAAGTAAGCAGCATAAATTGACACACGATCATGCCCTAAGATCTAATGTGAATGAATCGTGATCAAGGTGGAGAGGTTATGAGAACGCAGAATTGGTTAGCAGTAAACAATTGACATGCTTTTCCGATTTTCGGTGAGTGAATGCGACTTTCTTTCCTCATGCCCACGGCCTTCGCCTGGAAGGTGATTCTGTTCTCACTTATACTGTAGATACCCACTCTCTGCACCTGATCATCCTTCTCTGCCTAATTTTGTCGAATACCTCAACTCGTACGCAGCACACTTCGGAATCACCCCTTACATTCGCACTTCCACTAAACTCATCTCTCTCAATTATGTCTCTTCCCCTGAAGACGGCTATAAGCACTTGGCTGTACTCCAACGTCTCAATCTCGACCAAGAACCTATAGGAGAACCAGTAGAGATCTTAGCGAAGAATGTCATCATCACCACTGGTTTACATGTCACTCCGAATATTCCCATCATACCAGGATTGAACAGCGAACCAAAACCGATTAACGGTCCAAAATGGTTACATTCCTCTTCGTACAAATACCGATCACAACTTGAAAGCAGGAAAGTATTAGTTCTCGGAGCAGGGGAAACAGGCATGGATCTAGCATATGAATCGGTAATGTCACCTGCATCAAAAGTATGGATGGGAGTAAGGACTGGATTCCTATCATTCCCAAAAGTACTCAACAATTTTCGTGTATTGGGATTCACATTCAATGGTAATTTACCAATTGACGGACTGATAACGAATTTATTTGAAGATACATATGTTCATAAATGGGTCGCTCAATCACATTTAAGATGGTTCATTTCAGATTTAATTATCAAGAGGGTTTTATGGGTATTGACTGGTACGATGGCAGGATGTAATCAATGGGCAGGTGAATTACCACCTGAAAGACAAGGCAGAGCTTATGTTTTCTTGAATAAATCTGCAAAAGCAATGCAATTCATTAATAGACCTTTTTATAATCTATCACCTATACATAAATTATTCGCCCATTATATAGATCCTCCTCCACCGAAAGGCAACGATGATCCAACGATCGATATAGTACCTTTCCCCAAATCATTCGATGAAAATGGAAGAGCTGTATTTCCTCATCCACCCAATCATAGGAGTAAAGAACTGGCCTGGAAAGAAGAATGTAAACCTGATTTAGTCGTTCTGTGTACTGGTTATAAACAAGATTGGAATTGGTTGGGAGAAGGATATCCTAGAGGTCCAGAAGAATGTGAAATTAGGGGTGTTTGTAGTGAAAAGGATTTAACCGTTGGTTTCATCGGATTCGTGAGACCTGGTGTTGGTAAGTGATCAATTTATCTTTCGACTTTTATATTAAACCTATTCTCACCCCAAAATTCTGTCCACGCTGACGTTGACGTTCTCATTTGTTTAGGTGCTATACCACCAATAGCAGAAATGCAAACTCAGCTTTTCCTCCTCTTATCCCAAGGTAGAATTGCTATCCCATCATCGCCCGAAACGTATCACCTTTTACATTCCCCAACATCTCGTATACAGTATGGTGTAGATCATTCCACGTACATGTCTACTTTGTCTAAAGATATAGGTAGCTCGCCTGGATTATTCGAGTTATGGTGGCAATATGGGTGGTTTGTCCTATTCGTTTATTGGTGAGTTATTATATTCCTTTTCATTTGCTTTTACTATGGTCTCGATGTTAACCAGGATGTACTGACCGAATCCATGGACACAGCTTCGGAGCAGCCTTCCCTACATTCTTCAGGTTGACGGGCCCTTTCAAGAGTGATAAAGCAAAACGAATCGTCGAGACCGAATTATGGGAAACTATTCAGAGACGTGGATTGTTGGGAAATATCTTCATGGGGGTGATACCGATGGTGAGCTTTTTGTCCTCACGTATATTACTCCTAAATATTTTGTTTCCTTGATCTCGATGCGCTATGGTCGATCGTTTCGAAACAATATGCTAAATCAACTATCTGCAGGCCTTCTACGCTATCATCAACATTACCGCTTATCTGATCGAGAAAACATGGTCTCTTGCTGCACCCCTATTCGGCTTACCTCCTCCTCCAGACAACATCGCGACAGAAACCAAGTGTATCAAGGTGAAACCGCTGTGATCGTTCATTGGCATGCACTCCATTGATTTGTAACGATGCAACCGCATTGTTCATGTCCATCAAGGATACATCGTACAGATTGTAATACATAATATAGATAAAGGTATATAGATCAAACAGGAAATGTATTAAACGGTACAAAGTAATTGTTGCGTGAATCGACGTGAGACTCCCTTTGAATAACATTACATTAACATAGCAAGATAAGATGAGAGGCCAAAATAAAACAGAGAAGACACTAGCTCATAATTGACCCAATTTAAGTGAAACATGATCCGCTATTCCACCATCCACTTGACGATTGACGTTAATGCCAATATCTTCGTCGTCAGCTTCATCACCGCTATCCGATCCTTCACCATCGCCATCGAGAAAATCTTCATCTTCTTCATCTTCTTCATCATCATGATGATCGATCACCATTTTCCCAATATCACGTGTCTTCGCGGCAGAGGTAGATAAAGCTCTTCTTTTCCCACTTGCCCTCGAAGATGCTACTCCCGTTTTACCTCGGCGTCTTTCAGTAGGTTCAATAGGTTTGATCCATCTTTTCCACCATTTTCCAGCTAGTAGCTTGACCTCATTATCGAGTGATAGATATTCAATATTGCGAATCACACCTTGCCATGTTACAAGACCTTTTGAAAGACAATGATTGAAATGGTCTGCATCGTGCCTGTGATGGGTACGAGTTTGTCAGCATATTCGTCTACTATTTAACACACATTTTTGGAACCCAAGCTGAACTCACCAATACAGCCAATGCAACAACACTCCGAAACTAGCAGGATCAGGCAATGGGACATACAGAGCTTTCGGTTTATCCGCTTTCGTAGGTAATACTTTTGCGCCTCTGATCACTGGCGACTGGAAGAGCAATCTGCCATCGAAATCCCTGGGTGGCGGGTGAGACAAGTGAGCTGCGGGAGAGTTGAGAAGCGTTCGAAAGAGGATCGATTGAGTGGTAAGGTAATCTCGATGCAAAGGGAAAACAAGACATTGCTATCATTCAATTCGAGAAGAATTAGCTCAATTCCCCACCAAACAGGTACGGTCACGTCGTGAGAAACGACGGCAAGGACATTGAAGTCAATGACATACCTCAAGCTGATTTCCACCAGGTAAACTTCCTCTTCTACCAGTAAAATCTCTAGCTCCATCCAAAGTCTGTACACTGCTACTCAGCACATCCGGCTTGACATCTTCTTCACCATTCAGGGACAGCGCACCTCTGGCTGCGTCCCGGATCGAGGCCGCTGTAGGTGTTGTTGGGCCCAGAAAGGAGTCCCCAGGTCGGGCATGCAGCGTGTGGTTCTCGTTATTGGCTGTTTGCGGAACATGGGGCTGAGTTGAACGTCGAGGATGGAGAGGCGGAACAGCGGTACGAGGAGTACTTGGTATAGTAGGCGATCGAGCTACTCTTTTGATCGGGACGACTAACAGATACAAAGTCAGCGAGGGGACAACAGATTAAAGGTTTCGAGACATGCATATTCGTGATCATTGAAGCCGTAAAGTGACTCACTTATATGACAATCAGCTGAATGCGGCGCATACCAATATTTACTTGCCAATTGAACCAATTTCTTCAGCACGAAATCCTTTGGTATTTCATCCAAGCTTACTTGGTATGTATTTGGGTGAGGAATTCCTTGCTGGGACTTGGGCGATGCCATTGGTGCTGCTGGGGCGGACTGATGCCATCTTTGTGGTGTTCCTGGTGGAGGAGATAGCGGGGCCGATATAAGAGGGATAGGGGATGGATAAGGTGGTTGACGTGATGATCCTGATTGTTGCGGGGTGAGTAGTCCCCTTACATTCGTTCCTCCTGGTCTGACAGTCCTTGCACCAGGGAAAGAAGGTTTAACACCTCGACGTTGTGACATGGACATCGATCCAGGAGAAGACCCAATGCGAGATGACGAAGGTGACCGTACTGATTTCTGAGGTGTTGTAGGCGATCCATCCAATGATTTATCCTTCACTTGAAGATATGGTGAAGTGGGAAACCGGACAGGTGTTCGGGGTTCATCTTTGATCATGTCAGGTGGTGGTATAGGAGTCGTCATACTGGGGGAAGGTGTGTGAGTTGATTTAGCCGTTTGTGGTGGTATAATGTAAGGTGAATGATTGAGTCGTCGAGCACTCCTTGATGAAGAAGCAGAAGTTGACGATGTCGAAGATGCGATTCGAAGTGGATCTGGTCGATGAATTAGTGTTGACTGCGAAGATAGTATAGGGTGGGCTTGGAGTCGAGAAGAGCCAGATCTTGACCAAGTATGCGAGATCGATTGTGATTGACCAGTGATGGGAAATTGTGTGGGTGTCAGAAGTGTTGCTTCTTTCTCTGAGTACGTGTTAAGTGAGTATTGATTAGCTGAGGAGGGAGTCTGGACGGGGTAGCTGTGTGTGTGTATTCGATGAACAGAGACGGGAAGGGACGGGGAAGAGGTTCTATTCACAAGATGACGAGCAGGAGGAACTTGATGATGGTGCGATCCCAAGTTATTTACAGATGATGATTCTGCTTTTGTGAAAATATTTTTATCTGAATCTGACGAAAAGTCATTGCCGACGTCGATGTGGTCCTGAATCAAACTCTGATTTCCATCGATTTCAATTCCATCTCGATCTACATCCATATTCCCCTCTTGAATCTCTTCCTCTTGCACCGTTCCCTTCTCCTTGAGTTCACCTTTTACCGATCCTGATCCTACATCGTCGTAGAGTGGGTAAGGATTCATTCTCTTTTTGTCTTTATTATTGTCTGGTTGTCGCGTTTTTGTTTTGTTTGGCTGTTTTTGTTTTGTTCCGATGGAAGAAAAGACGAGAACAATAAAGATATTGATAAAAAGCCACGTGTCAAGATCAAAGTTAATTCTCCGAGTCACGTAATTCTCGGGGATCTTCAATCGGGATGTTGAAAAGAACAATAAGCCTAAATTCTAATTCTTTTATTCATGCGAAGGCGTAGGCGTAATGGAGATTTTATCCTCTTTTTTCCTTCAAATATCTTTATTGTTGATGTTGTCGGATAAAGGGAAAGATGACTGTGGAATAAATGCATTAAGTGGAGGTTCGACAGAATTTCCCTTCACTCCGCTCCGAGCGTCTCGGATTAACAACGCAAAGCACCTGAGCGGGGATTGGATCGAAAAGAGTAAAGCTATCGTTGAAGATATGTCAAGTACACAAAATGTGAGATTCCCTTTTTCTTTTTCCTTTCGAGCAGACGTGGGTCGTCGTCGTTGTTACTGTTACTCCTGGCTTAGAGTGAGAAGGGGGAAGAAAAAAGGTTCCTCTTTTGATCAATGATCGACCCGAGGAAGATTGAAATGGTTCTACGGCTACGCACAGACTTTGTACCGTGCTTGGTAGGATTCCTTCCCTATATCCTCGGTCGCTGATCCTCCGAGCTTGAACTGTCGGGATCTATACTTATATTATATATCTCACTGTAGTTATCTGCCAGACGAGAATCCCAATTCTTGAGGTGTACAGGGCCTAATAATGCAATACGAGCGATCCTCGGAGGCCGAATTCGGTATACGGTATTCAACGGATGTCAGATGTCTGTGCAGGGTAAGGGTGAAGGTCAGGATGACGAGGGGTCTCTCCTTCCTGACAATGTCGAGGGCAACCAAGATCGTTGTTTGATTCCTTTATTTGATTCCTGGACTGTCAAATGGATCGCTCAACGATATCCACTTCGACTTATAAATAGAGTTTGACGGATGAGTGACGTGGAAAAGATTCCGAATTGTCTTCTATACGTTGGGAACGGTGAGCCAGGATGATCTCTTGATGAGAAAGGGACCCGTTCAATGAGTAGAATGAGGGGTGGTACTCTGGCGTAGGTGAGGGTTAATCGCCGTCAAAGATCAGATTGACGGATAGGAGATCAAGCTACTGGCACGTATGAATGATATATTTCTAGAAGTGCGTCCCTGTCCTTGGGTGGAGGATATGGTAAGAGTTGCGGGATGTGTGATTGTACTAGTAAGATGTCATTCAGTTCTGTCTATGGTTTTGGAACAATATACTGATTCAACACCACACTCACTGAAAGTACCTACGAAGTTGATGTCACCGCCAGATTATTCTCCGTACCAAGGTCCGCTTGTATTGGCGTATTCGTGATCTCGCCAAGGTGGTACTTGTATATACCGTTGTGCAATCAACAGATGTATCACTACTGTTTGAGTGTATCGAAAACGTACAAGCAGAAGTGTGTGAGAATCAATCAATTCAGAACGAATGTAAGTGTAAAAACTGAATATTACTTTCAACCGAAAACAAATCATCAATCAACACACTTTCCAGCACATGCTATCGAGGATAAAGGAAGGATTTTTATCAGATATCATGTATATGCATTCAAGGGTTTCATATGATAAAGGAACTTGGACTTGGACCCGTTTGTCTCTGAAGAACAAAGGGATGTATTTCAATTTGTTTGAGAAGCTGAGACCCATGATGGGACTTCAAGGGATAGTACAATATAGCAGCCGCTTATTGGGGGATCACTGAATAGCGAAAAGCTTGTTTCTTGTCAAGGAAGTGAAATTGACCGATATCGAATGCAATGCTGTATAATGGATGTAGGGATATGAGTGATACCACAGTATGTATGATCTGGAACGCATAGCCGAAACGAGACGAAACATTCTTTCGTGCCTTCATCTAAATCCTGCCAAGACCCTTTGATTTCTCATGCTACCAGGAAAGCGAGATGGACGTGAGGTGCGACAGGTGTACACGGGGACTTGACAACTTGTATTATCCCACTATTCGTAGTGGGTGCTCATCGTGGATTGACACTTCGATGTATAGCAAAGTGATGATTCATGTTTCCCTCAGGTGTTGTCTAGATAGTATCGGATTGCTGCGTCTGTGAGAATAAGTATCGAGCTGTCAATGACACGTATCGGCCGAAAGAAGTTCCTTTATGTCCATCTATCCCAGCTCTCACTTGTACTGGTCCTGCTCCTATACGGACTTAGTCAGTCTAGGGTTGCGACGACTATACGCCACAAGATACTCGTGATCTTTAGCTCGAAAACTAGAAAGCGGACATTACAGTTTAAAGTTGTACTGTGGGTATGTACAAGGGAGATGAAGATACGGGATGAAAACTATAAACATGTTAAAACGGGCGAAGATCGACATAGATATACAGTAAGCACACCCATTACACTGTCCGGGAAAAAAGGGCATGTGACAAGTCCCGGTTTTCTCGTCGTTTTCTGCAACACCCTTTTTTCTTTCTTTCTCTTTCGAGTTTTTCGTCTTTTCAAGGGAAGAAAGAAGATCGACGAAACTCACTAAATAACGTAGTTCAAAAGCAAAACTATAAACTTTAATTACACATTAAACCCCCGTATACTGATAGGGAAATAACTTGGCAAGCAAAAAGTCTTATTGTTCTCTTTGAGTTCTTCACAGGTCAGTTCGACCACGATTAGCCGAACAAATTGTCCAGGACCCAGTTGATGTACAATGGGAATTCCGTTTCTCTCAATTCATTCCGCCAAGTCTATTATGGTGTGTTACTGAGACGGTCGGTAGTGCGCACAACGTCTTCCATGTGTAAATGCTGTACATTACTTTGATAAATCAATATCGAGAATAGCAAGCAATGCATATGATTCTCCTATGAACAAACGATAGATCTACTTCGACGCAAGTGCAGGTTTATTTACCAGCAGTAGTTCTACCAATAGCTTTCATAATTTGACCTTCAATCTCAGGTAATTCTTTGATACCTTTCCCAGTTGGAGAATCCAAGAAACCAGCTCTAATTAACCAAGATAGATATAATCCAATTCTTTCTTCAGTCACACCAGAAGTTTCACTTTCATTTCCTGATTTAGCTAATGTCTTGGCATTTTCATCATCCATTTCAGCTGATTTGGTCGAAGTCGGTAAATCATCAAGTACGAAATGCAATAGAGGGAATAAAGCATTATCTTGAGTTTCTAATACGTGTTGTTCTAATTTAGTTCTCCATAACACATATTCAACTTGTTTAACTTGATATCCATATACGGCCAAAGCGCTAAGTAAATCATTAAACCTGATTTTGGGATGTCCAGTTACTTGTGCTATTGCAAATGATGATTTAGGGGATGAAGATAATGTTGATAATGATGCTAATAAAGCTACGTGATCTACTGGACAGACGTTCAAGGTATTGTTGATATCGGGGATCAGTCCAAGTTGGAGACATCCTTTAACCATTCGCCAGATGAAATCATCGGTATTTGTGACTGTGCGGGAAGTATGTATATTAGCAAAACATCGTATCACATAGCCAAATGCTTGTCGTTCCGAAAGGGTTTCGACAAGATATGTTTCCACAAGTTCACTCACCGGCAGTCTTGGAATCACCCAAGATATAACCTGGTCTTACTGTCCAACCACTCAGACCTCTTTTAGCAGCTTCCATTATAATCTTTTCACAAACCCATTTAGTCTGACCGTAACCACCTTCCAGTCCAGTTGTGCCATCTCCCAAATCATCTGATTCCAAAATACCTTGACCACCTGAAGATACCAAATTGTCCGCTTTCCTGACGAAAGCTTCATTGTCCATTACAGCAGTTGAAGATATGAAACTGAACTGTTTAGGTTTGGTTGTGGCACAAAGTTGTAAGGCTGTTAATGTTGATATGACATTTGCTGATCGAAGTTTAGGATATGGATATACCCAGTGAACGATTGCGCCATTATGTAAAACGGCGTCTGATTCAGCTGCGATTCTTTCCCAATCGGAAGTTGATAAACCAAATTTGTCTTCAGATAGATCACCAACTAAAGCTTCTACTTTCCCTTCTGTGACCCACGATTCATCCCATACGCCTCGACCTTCACCACTGTCCCTTAATCTCTGTAATCCTTGATCGGACGATTTGGCTCTTACGAGACAGATCACTTTGGCTACTCTTCTGGAAAGTAAATCCTTGAGAATAAATGCTCCCAAATAACCAGTAGCACCAGTGAGGAAGACTGTGATTTTCTTGGTCTTGTATTCTGCCGGTAAGGCGTCGAATTTAGCTGGAAGTTCTTTGACCAATACATCAATATCGGCAGCATAGTTGACTTCGGGTGTAACATCCTTGTTGTCGCTTTCGGCACCTCCCAAATCGGCATTTCGGAGTGTATCGATTTCAGCCGCTTGACCGGCGATAGTGGGTTTATCGAAAACAAGACCTAAAGGAGCATTGACAACGAATGCCTTTCTGATTTCAAAGATCAGTCTGGTGGCCAAGATTGAGTGACCACCCATATCGAAGAAGTTTTCGTCGAGAGCAACTTGTGGTGGCGGTGACGGAAGAAGTTTAAGCCAAATATCGTGAATTGTCTTCTGAGTAGGTGTAAGATCGGTGTTGGCAGCTGGTGCAGGAGCGAGGAGAGATGTATCTGGGAATGGAAGTGCTGGTTTATCTATTTTACCGTTGGGGTTAAGAGGGAGTTTTCTGAGAGGGAAGTAAACCGCTGGAATAGAATATGAGGGTAATTTCTTCTTGAGGTATTCACGTATATCCTTTATCAACCTTCTATATCTTCTGACTCCTTGAATCATTTCGGTGTTCAAGTCTTGAGCACCATCTTGATCTCCTGCTTCTGAAGAACTCATCAGACCGTCCAACTCATCTCCATCTATGGGAACGAAATAGGATACGAGTACTTTCTCTTCGTCTTTATCTCTTCGAACAAGAGTGACATTTTCTCGTACTAAAGGATGTCGAGATAAGTGAGTATCGATTTCTCCAAGTTCGATTCTGAATCCTCGAATCTTGATTTGATCATCTGCTCGACCAGTACATTCGACTCGTCCATCGGGAAGGTATCGACCCAAATCACCTGATCTATACATCCTATCTCTGATGCCAAACCAGTGTTTAGCCGCTTCAGGATTAGTCTTTGCTAAGGTATCTTCCCTTGGAACACCTTCTCCAAACCAATTAGGAACAAATTTCTCAGCTGTAGCAGCAGGGTCTAGATAACCTTCAGCGAGACCACCGGATCTAACGTATATTTCTCCCATTTCACCAACGGCACAAGGGATATTTCTATCGGTTCGATTAACGACGAGTAATTGGACATCAATCATACCTTGACCAGCAGGAATGAGATCCTTCTGAGTGGATAAAAAGGACATATCTTCGTTGACACTAGGGATAGCAAAGTATGATACGGCTCTTTGAGTTTCAGTAGTTCCATACATATTGATGATGCAGACGTTTTTAGCGAGAGCTTGAAGACGTGTGCAGTCTCTCTTGGTGAGGACGTCTCCAACGAAGAAGGCATTTCTAAGAGTGGGGATCTGTCGAGTTGCTTGAGCAGAAAGTAACTGACCCATCGCTGATCAAGGTTGGTAGGTGGTCAGCAGATACGGCCTCCGCGCGATAGACGAAGAACACCTACCAGGAGTCAAGTGAGTAACGGTGACTTCACTATCAGCCATCCATTCAGCTAATCGACCGGGAGTACCAATGTCATCCGCTGTAGGGACGTGCAGTTGAGCACCCAAGAAAAGAGGTGTGAACACTATCAAAGTGAACCGTTAGCTGATGAGAACCGTAACACGAGCGGAGTTAGACAGCTAACTTACTATCTCTTTGAATGGGGTCATGGGCAATTCCACTCAACATTGTATATTTGGAAGTTTCGTTCAGACCGAACCTCTTACCCATCCATGGGAAGAAGTGAGTTAAACTGTAGTGTCTACCTTTGACACCCTTGGGAATACCAGTACTTCCAGAAGTAAAAGAGAGTGTGGCGGGAGAATCGGGACCAAGAACGACTCCAGCGGGAGTTTGCGCGAGTTGTTGGTAAGGTGAAAGTATATCTTCCTCTCCTTGTCGTGAACCAGTGACTCCATTCCCCGTAAGAGCGATAGCCGGTACGAAAAGACGAAGGTTCAAGTTCTCTTTGATGTAATCCGAGACCAGTGGTGCAAGGACACCAGCACTTGATATCACAAGTAAAGCTCGAGGAGTAGATACTGAAAGATAGACATTTTGTCGAGAGGGTGGATATGCAGGATCTAGAATCGAAATGATTGAGTCATTTAGGGGTCTCCAGAAAAAAAGATCAACCAGTAGCTTAACTCACCGACAACGGAAAATACGCCACCAGCTTTCAAGATACCCATGACGCAAACTACCATCTCTACACTTCTAGCTGCGTAAACCATTACGACTTCACCTCTCTCCAATCCATTTTTCAACAAAGCATGAGCTACGACATTACTGGCCTCGTCGATTTGTTGATAAGTGAAGATTCTTCGCCCTCTACTTGGTCCGTCCATCATAGTTTGTCCTTCAGCAAGCTCGCTTTGCACCACACATATTCTCTCTGGATGAGCTTTGGCGTTTGCAGAGAAGATATCTGGGATTGCTCCTACGAATCCACACCAATCTAAGTCTGCTGTTGGATCAGGCAAGGCTGAAGTTTGAGTTGCTGTCCTGATGGGTAACGAACCAATAGGATGGGATGGATCACGAGAAGCAGCGGAAGATAAAAGTTGAAGTAAAGATTCCAATAAAGCTGTGATTCGACTTTGGTTGAACAACAATGAGTTATAAGCTAACCGTAAATATAACGGAGGAATCGACGTTCTAGTTGCTGGTATATCTGAAGGAGCAGTAAGAAGGAATAAAGTTAAATCCGTTGTTAAAGATGTTGAGGGATCAGACTGGACTTGAGTTGAATCAAAGAATCTAACTCTAAACAAAGGTCCTTCGGGTTTGAGATGATCAACTAATGAATTGATGGATATAGCATCATCTGTGGCTTCTTGTTCGCGTTCAATAATTTGTCGAAGGACATCAAAGAATGTCATTTCTACCGCTATGTCCAATTTGAGTAATATGGGTTGAGAAGTCCCTTGTACAGAAGTACAGATGACCATTGATGGGTCTGGTGTATATCTGAATAACAAGACGGCGAAAGAGGTTAAGAGGATATGGTATGGTGTCGGAAGAGGGGAAGATGGGAATAAGGTAGAGAATTCGTATGTGAGTTTACCAAGTATAGGAGCGAGATTAGATGGAATAGGCAAGGTTTGGGTAGCTTCTACCAATTTAGCGGGAGCTGGAAGACAACCAAGTTAACAACAGATCATTTCTAACAGCAAGGAATCGCACTTCATGTCAATGACTGTCGCAAAACATGCTACTCACTTGGTCTGGGATAGTCCGTTGGCAATGCCAAACTGGGCAAAGCGCCTAACCTCTTACTCCACCTATCCAGTCGAAGCTTGACATCTTCACCATTTTGTTCGGTGGTATCCTGTGTCACAGTCATGGCTGGTGTTTCCCCACAAGTACGTATACCAAGGTTTTCAAAGCGATACTTTTGTGTTTGGGTTGATTGGTTCTAAATAGCAACAAGTTAATCTCGTTCTATGCCATTTTTCGACTTTTCGGTTGATCATTCCGAAATATCTCATCTTTCTCTCACTTCCCCCTTTGACTCGAAGATAATCACCTGCGTTATCAATGTGACACTGTGGACGGATTATCGGCACTGACCGCTTTCACTTGGTTTATATCCACATCATGCTGCCACTCATGGCTACCACGTGTGTATTGTCCGATATGAATGAGATCTCGTTTAACACTTATATTGCGGGTAACTGGGGGATGAAGGGGATGTTCCTTTGATCGGAGATTTAAAACGGATGTGCTATTGAAAAAAACGGCTAATCTTGTGAATCCGATTATCAGGAACATGCTTAAATCGATTGGGGGAAAGAAAAAGGAGAATTCTGATACGAGATGAGATGAGGACGAGGAAATCTCATGAAAGACTATATAAGACGACCATCCACAGCTATCCCACTGTTAGAAAATTTTCTCATCTCAATAGACAATCTCTAGACTGGCTTTGACAATATGGCTACTTGTTCTATCTCCTTAGAATCGGGTAAGAGGCCTCATATCCTCACGATAGCAGGTAAGTGAAAACTCTTTGTGTTCGCAGATATACGGTCTGGACTGATCCCGTAAATCTGATATAGGTAGTGACTCGGGTGGGGGAGCTGGTATACAAGTGAGCTTAAGTTTGAATAGTAGACAGTTCTGGCCATAGAGATCGCTGATGTGGAAATTGGATACTTTTAGGCAGATCTGAAAACCATCGAAGCTTTTGGGTGTTATGGTTCTTCAGTACTCACTGGATTGACTGCACAAAACACTTTGGGTGTTCAAGCTGTTCACGAAGTCCCAACTGATTTTGTCATTCAACAGGTGAGTATCTATTCCCATACCAAGTATCTCCACAACGTATCAGTTGAGAAACTAATCGACTCCTATTTGTGTCACATGTTTTAGCTCGAATCAGTCGTTTCTGATGATCAACCCACGTGCATAAAACTCGGTATGCTCACCAACGCATCTATCATTCAAGCATTAACCACAAAATTGAAAGAAATCAAAAACGTCGTAATCGTTCTAGATCCAGTGATGATATCAACTTCAGGTCATACTTTATTACCTGAAAATGCGATTGAGGCCTTGAAAGGATTATATCCACTAGTACAATATTTCACACCCAATATACCTGAAGCTATACGACTAAGCGGTTTCAGACCCGATGGGGATGGGGATGGGGATGCATCAAAGTTGAATTTGGAAGATATGATTGAATTAGCAAAACAAACCAATTCAGTTATTGGGTCATCGACTGTTCTGCTAAAAGGTGGTCATGCGAATATATCAAGAAAAGAAGTTTCATCTTTACCAAAAGGCAAATATAAGATTATCTGGGAACAGGGTGATGATGATTTAGATACAATAGAAGTACTATCGTTATATTCCAGATATTCAGGTATATCCAAAAAAGAAGATGATAATCTGGTAGTTGACATATTAGTGAATGGAGGTGAAATAATCGCTTTATTCGTTAGTAGGAAAATCAACAGTAAAAGTACACATGGAACGGGATGTACATTGAGTACCGCTATAGCCTGTTCATACGCAACTGAGGAATCGACTGGTGAAGGTAAGTTTTCGAACGTTTTGTCTTCTTCCATAATAACGGGAAGAACCCGAAAAGCTGAATTGTTTCCAAATAGGAGATCACACTTTACGTATATTCAAAAAAGCGATTGGATATACACAATCAGCTATAGCTTCTGCATATCCATTTGGAAATGGTCATGGCCCTTTAAACCACGCCCATCTCAGTGTAAGAAGAGCTCTGCCACCGTGAGTCTTTTCATTCTCTAAGACTATATCCATTTCAGCTGTATGGGATGAACCTGACGGATTCTAGACCAACCAAACATAACCCTCATCCTTTCTTGAGCCATCTAATCCAATCAAACTTGCCACTATGGAAGTCATATGTACGTTCACTTTTTATCTCATTCCCCCTCGGATTCAAACTCGTCCTGTCAAGCTGATTGAGCAATCGTGATTGAACTTAGGTTCAACATCCGTTCGTCGTACAACTTGGAAAAGGTACTTTACCAAAAGAGTGTTTCGAACATTACATCAAACAAGACTATCACTACTTAAAGCATTGTCAGTGACATTCCGACAAGTTGTGTCGTCGAAATGTCGAGCTGACCTAGCTGTATGTATTACACAGATGCTCGAGCACACGCCTTGGGAGCGTATAAAGCAGATACATTCCAGGACATCGCAGCCTTTACCAAAATTGCTGCTCATATAGCTAAAGAAGTTGACAAGCATGTGTGGGTGAGTGTACTTCGCATATTCATCACTAAGCCTTCAGGATTCTCGTGCACAAGTGACGGTACTGATACTTTCAATGTAGTACTGCGAGTCATTCGGTATCTCACGAGCCCAATTAGAAGCTGAACCTGAATCTTCACCTTGTGCAGCATATGCACGATACGTCATTGACGTCGGAACTCAAGGAGATATACTTGATTTGTACATGTCAGTAGCATCATGTTTGGTTGGATACGGTGAAGTTGGATTATGGTTGCAGAAGCAAGTTGAATTGGGTGAAGCTACTCTAGAAGGTAATATATACAAAAGGTGGATGCAAGATTATTGTGGGGAAGATTTCTTACATGCTGTTGAAATTGGTATAGGTGAGTTTCAGTCACTCGTTGACGAGATCACACGAATCGAGCAGATACGACTTTTGGTTTGTTCAAGGAACACTAAACTGACGTCGATCTTCACTTTTGGTTCACGTAGAAAACCTAGAACGTAGGATAGCAGAAGATCCACCCACCGAAGCTAAATTAGCTAGATTGACTAAAATATGGCACGAATGTGTTAGGTTGGAATCTGCATTTTGGGATATGGGGTTGAAATTGATCAAGTAAAAAGAGAGTAGATGGAGTAAATTATAAGACTTATCAGCATGCAAATGAGGTAGAGCAGAACGTTGAATAAGACCAGAATTCAATTCAGAAGACGAAGACGTCTTTAATCAAGTTCCCTCTTGACGGGTGTCAGATTATGTACATCCATGAACAGATTGATTAATCACTTGGATCAGACTGCCTTTATGTTTCGACATCAAGCTCTTCTACTCGTGTATCGCATATGATACTGATGCATTCTTTCAGATAATCTACTTTTGAACTTCCAAACAACTTTTTGATTTACTTGATCGTGTTTTATACAACCATCTTTGTTTTTACTTATTTGTTTACTTCAGGATATCAGGCTTTGGCTTTTTTAGCTTCCACATCTTCTGCTTCTACATCATCTTGAGCTTTACGTTTACTTCCTACTTCCTTGGTTGGTACATCTTCTGGGACGTCATCATCACCTGCTGGAGTGGCATCGTCATCTTCGTCTTCTTCATCTTCTTCTTCATCTTCTTCGTCTTCGTCGTCTAGTTGTTCGGTCTGCGAGCAAACTCGTATCAGCAATGGTCTTTTTCGACAGAGTAGGGCAGTTGTCATATTACGTCTGAAAGGGATAAATGATAACAATAAGGAAGGGAGTATATTGCTTGATCCTTAACTTACATTATAGAAATCATTTAGAACTCGTTTATGATCTACACCATGTTCAACATCATTGTCCTCGTCATCTTCTTCGCTATATTCTTCTTCGTCATCATCGACGTCATAATCGTCTTCGTCGTCATCTTCGTCTTCTTCTCCCCCTTCTGCATCGTCGTCTCCTTCAGGGACGTCTTCACCCTCCTACGTATCGTGACGGAGTATCAGTACATGCCGGACATCATTTCGGAACGCAAACACAGGGGGTGCCCAAGATGATGATGATGATACTCACATCATACTCTTCTTCGGGATCTCGGTCTTCTACAGCGACAGCTATCAGCATCAAGAATTCCAGATCAGTAATCCCTAAGTCTTCCAGGCAGTCTGTTGCATACAGTGTCAATAAATAGGATAAAACAAACGCACGTTCTTGAGCGTCTTCAGTTGACATCTTGGTTGATCAATGAAACGATATGATTGGGGTCTGAGGGAGTGTGAGGCAGGTCACTACCCTTTATATAGCTCGTACTGTGATATGAAGGAGGTGGGGTTATTGAAGATGAATGAGAGGGCTTCTTCGAACTGGGGGGTCATATATACACGCTGAGAGAGATAGTGAGTGAGAGAGTGAGTGGATTGTCCGTAAGAGGAAAGAAAGTGAAAGAGTGTGAACTACACAAGTTACTGATGACGTATAAACATTAAATCAAACATCACAATATTACACCCGTGGGAAAGTGGAGGTCAACCTTGAGGGAGGGAAGCTAGGAGGGGATAACGAGCATGTAAGGAAAGTTGGTACCATTTCATACTACTACTATCTATGTACTGCCAGCGAACGATAGATATGCCAAGAAAGAACAGAGGGGCATCACCACCTCCTCCTACAGGAGGATACAGAGAGGTGAATGAAGAAGATCCAGATGCATGGCCATTGTTGGTGGCGTTTGATCTAGAGTGAGTTCCATCTTCAACCTTTTCTTCACTTATATGACCGGAATGATGGGCCTGATGTCGGTTCGATTTTAGCTATACCTTATGGGACTTATGGATTGATGTAAGTGTCGACATTTAGTTGAGTCTTCAACTCTAGTACATCTCGGATAATATCATAATAGCTGAAGAGTCATGTAGACACATATAAGTCCGCCTTTGAAGAGACAGGGCGATGTATTGAATAGACTAGTTGATCGGTGAGTCTATATGTTATTGGAGAATTCATGATCACAATGACCCATTAGCCAATCGTCATTCCTTTCGACAGAGTATATTCAGAACATAGAGCTGATCTGATACAATTTACAGTCGGGGCCAAGATCTATCATTTTATAGAGAAGTCCCATCGATACTTGCCGAATTGAAAAGAAGGAGAATACATATCGCCGCGGCATCAAGAACGAGTGCACCTGAATTGTAAGCTTCATGTTCTTTTCCCTCTACCATGTATTGTGGAACAAAAGCTGACAGTATATGTTATGATAGAGCGAGAGAAGCTTTGGGGTTGTTATTGATGCCTTCTGAAGAAGGTGGGGATCACGTTAAAGCTATAACGTATTTTAACACCGTAAGTCAATTGTCAGCACTTCTGTCCCTTTGAGAGTTTAGGTTGACGATGGTAATATCGTGTAGATGGAAATATATCCGGGTGAGTATCCCTGTTTTTATCGTACTGTTAAATCTGTACCTAATCCTCCACCGATCTAGGCTCGAAGTTGAAACATTTCAAAGAGATACATCGCAAGACCGGTATACCTTATGAACAAATGGTATGTTCATTGATTTGAGAAACACTTTTGTCCTTGCCTTATCCCAATAATGTAACTTGACTACGTCCTTGCATGACAATCTCAATGCTGAGGTGACCATCGCTAACAATTACCAAATAGCTCTTCTTCGATGATGAACATCGTAATTATGAGGTCGAATCATTAGGAGTAACCATGCAACTTGTTCCGCCTAGTGGAACTGATCGGAAATTATGGAATGATGGTTTGACTTTATGGAGGAAACGGAGAGGTGTAAAAGTTGTACATTAAAAGATGACGATTCGGGTGAACAATTGCAGATACAGCATATAGACAATACGATACTTTCGACAAATAGACACAGTATCCGATGCATTGCTTTTCTATTCACAATATCACTAGCAAAGTGGTTTATAGATCAAAATTCCCTCAAATTCCCTGAGCTACTCTTTCAAACCAGTCTATAGACCACCCATCTGGAAGACAGACCTGTCAGCGAAAGTGCATTATCGAATTTCCGAAGAAGAAGAAAGGCAACAAACTCACATCGATCAGCGAGACGTTTACCAAAGGCTCTGTATCTGATAGCAGGGATCGACACTTCAGGATGAGGCCGATGTTCATTGAATGGGATACCTGCTTCGTTAGGTGGGGTGAATCGGATGATAGATCCTCCTACGTGATCGATACTAATCCAAAGCCAATCACGCAATATCAGCCGTCGAGTTTAACGCAGTACTTTTACAGACTTACGCAAATCCGATTCGTCTCATGAGCTGTGTGAAGTACAAGTACAGTTCATACATGTCAGCAATTTTGCTTCTTCCAATCTAGAACATTATACCCACCTTGTATATATCATTCCATCTTACTTTACCTTGACCGTCTTCTTCGGAAGATTGGCTGAAAAGCTTTTCAACCAGTTCCATCTGCTTCTTGTTTATCAGAAACCTGCCTTTAGGCGTATTGATGAGCGGCGTTTTTGAACCAGAAGCGACCGCTTCCTGGGCAGTGTCACAAGCAGGAGTTGCCCAGGTAGCTTTTCGAGTTTTGATTTTGATGATAGAAGCTGAATCAGCTAAGTTGGTTTTGTAATAGTTATGACCAGATTCAGCGATGAAAACCTGGGAGAATCCATTTACTAAAATGTCCAAGTCTTGCGCTGCTCCAACTTCAACAGGCACAGGTGAAGGTTGCCAATGTGGTTCTGGAGGAGCGAGCAGATCCTCAACGTCCAAGAGGACATTGATTGGCTTATCGAATAGTTTGATAGATGCAGTATTCCAATGCTTCCACAGAGCTGCACACCCATCTTCGGTTATCTTCCCCTGTTTAAATATCTCCTCTATGTCACCAAAGGGTTGTCCGAAAACTGTTCGAGCTTGATCCAGAAAATCCCTGATACATACCATACGGTTTATCATGCAGGAAGAAGGGGGAGGTGAGAAGCCGTTGGCTTGACATCCCGTTCCAAACAATAAGGCATGAAGAGCTTGATCGACCTCTTGAGTCATTGACTCTTCCCCTGGAGGTAATCAGAAATTGGTCAAACATCTTGTAGCCATTGGTCGTCGCGACTCACCAATGTATTGCTGTAATACACGTGATAGTCCATGTGCTAATTGTGACTCATCTTTGACTGCCTGCTCATACGCGAGTACTGCAATCTATTTTTAGCTACGATAATCAGTTGATACTCTACTCACAGTAGTGCTCGAAGCTATATCGGTTGGTATGAATATTCTTGAATTTATGGAAGAAACCCATAACTATATAGTCGATGTAAGATTCGCGATAAAGGGTTTTAGGCGAGTAGTCAAACGTATAGTCGACTTTGGGGATACCAAGTAAATAGTCATGGAATTGAATATCCGAGTCTGCTTTTTTCTCACGCTGTTTTGTGCGAAATGTCGATGTGGGAACATGAGTGATATGCAGTGTGTATAAGAGTAGACAGAGTTTGGTACTCACCGAAACTTCCTGGCAATATGCCTTTCCTCTGTTCTCACAATACTCCAGTCGCAGTGATGTCCTTTGTGTGAAGTCAAGGAAGTGTAAGAATTCGTGTAATACCCCGTATTCTATGTGAATCGATGTGTCTTTTGTAACTTGAGTCAATGCTTGTCTACCTCTGAAATTGATGCCTCGATTTCACGATATTCTCGATGCAATTGATGATTTTCTTCCACACGAAGATGGCTAGGTATACGTGACAGATTCGATCGGTTGTTCTGGAGTATGAGAAGATCATGTGATCGCTATCCGATGACTCGTCATCGCTGGTACTAGTCATGCGATGAGGTACGAAACGAACGAAAAACAAGAAATCAGATCAGGTGGTAGTGAAGAAGTCACTCTATTGGACTATAATTCATGTAGACTGACCTGGTTTGCATGAGCTCCACTAGATCTAGATTAAACAGACTGTGATCTTCTTGCCAGCTCCGGAGCATGCTGACATGGTAATCGAGGGCATTCTTGCAGGGCTTCAGAAGTGCGGACAAAGAGAAAGCAGGCTGTTTCGCACCAGCATATTTAGCAGCTATATTGTAGTCAAGAGTCAGCAAAGAACACCTCTCCATCGCAAAGCTTAGAAGTATTTGGCGTTGACGCAGAATAACGTGGAAAATGTAGTTTACTCGCCTGTTTGCCAGGCTAACCAGCTAAAACCGAAGTTTGACCCTTCTGAAGTAGAAAAAGGTAGGTCTGCATCAACTTTACGAAAAAGACCTTTCTGGATGAAACCAATAGATATCAGTATCGTGTGAGAGGTGGGAGAACGAGAAAGAAGAGTAGCTACTGTACACTATTCACTTCTCGGTGGAATGGCTAATTTAGGCATTTCATGATTTTGACCACATTCACAACCCTCATGTCCATGTCCAAATTTTGCCTTGAGAACATCTAGTTTCCTCTTACCATGTTGATCTCTTTCTTTTAACCACAGTGGAAACTTCAAACAGCCATCAGCAATTCTTTCTCATTGCTTCCAATATCGTTACTGATCTAAAAATATACTCACAGTGTCTAATATATAGAGCCATTCCTTGATAGGAGGAAAGTATTTAGTGTAATCGATATTTCGGGTGTCCTTCTGTCTCATCATTTGGCTTTCCTTGTTGCTCTCTTCCTTCGGTAGGGGCTCAGTAGCTTCTGTATTGATTGATGTGGTCAACTTTTCTATTGCCATCTTGATGAGGGGTGTGTCTTTGTAGGTGAACAGTCCGATGATAAAAGAGGAGTGAGTGAGTGAGTGAGTAAGTGAGTGAGTGAATGAAGGGAAGGGAAGGGAAGGGAAGGGGAAAGAACGGAAGATACTGAAGAGTTGTGAGCTGTGTATATTGGTTGGAATAAGGAAAGTTTGACCTTTTTCTCGTGCTTATTGTATGTATTCGTATACCCTGAAGAGGAGCATCATGAACCCCTCCCCCACCCGGAAAGGACTGGACTCTTCAATCGTCAACACCCGGCTCCTAAATGACCTTGTTCATTTCCTTCCTAGGTATATTGAATCTTGTCCGTATCAGTGTCATGATACAGTGATTTAGCTTTGCCATCTCTGAACAACAATCGCTCCTCCACCATGTTAACGCACTCGAACGATTAAAGCTTTTGTAACTGCACTAGATATCGCGATGCGAGTCATTCTGATAGCATGATAGAGAGTATGATCCTGAGTCTCGCGAGTTGACCCCGGATAGGAGTGTGCTCGTCAGCTTTTCAATATGATCCAGAGCATCTTCAAGATGATCATAACACGATCTCCAGACGAACAAACAAATCCGCCTTCAAACGAAGGGGAGGAAAAGTGGGGATGGAGAAGGGGGTCGAGATATTTCGCTTCTTCCGTCGGAAACTTCCCCACTTTATCCGCAATCTCGTTGCAGATGTTTTGCAAGATCAGCATTCCAAGATATCTTGGCTCTTGAATGAGTTGCAACTCACCTCACGTGCAAGTGAACTGAAAACAGTGGATTCAAAGACGTCGATATCCGTCGGTGTATTCAGTCTTTGGGCGAAAACGGATAACTGATGACCGACTACATCAAGCTTGTGGGCTCATTCCCAAATTGGGCGAAGGAATTGAGGGAGGTGAGTATTAACTTCCTGGAACATACGATTCGTATTTGTTAACGACCTGACTGAATCAGACGAAATCTAGCAAGCTGCAGCGACCACAAGCAGTGTCACTTCTGCCTGTATCCCATGGTGCGATAAGCGATTTCTCATGGCTTGCTCAGAGAGGAGGTGAGTTCTTTCTTGGTTCCCTTGAGTGAAGTCGGTTTATGCTGATCACTTTATAGCTTCGGAGTTGCTCGGGTGCCCCCCTCCTCTGTACATGATGAGTGGTTTGAGAAGATCAATAGAGGGCATACATGATTATTGGCATGGGAAGATGTACACTTTACTCTCACAGCCTCAGGGGATGGCACAATGTATACAGGATGAATTGGAATTCAAGCAAGTACCGACCTCCTTCTCTCGCTTTACCAGATGTACAGTCGAGATGTGATTTCGGTCCTTTCTTTCGAAAGCGCACTAATATCCTGATCTCTGCAGTATCTCAAATATACCAATCCTTCCTGATGGAAACCATACACCTTTAGACGATGATACGAAATATACCAATGCCGTCCTTCGTGTATTGATCACCAATTTCAACTGTTACGTTTATGCAGTAGAAATGAAAGATGCAATGGATCGAATACAGGCTTTAGATCTTGAAATTAGACAATCAGGTGGAAGGGAAGTAGGAAGAGAGATTGAGTGGATAAGACAATTAGCTGGATTATTGGTTGAAGAAAGTAAATTGTCTTTGAGGTTATTTTGGGCTTCTGGACCAGGAAAAGAACTGGTTAAAATGAGCTTGGTGAGTTTATTCCTACTCCGTACAGGTGTTGTTGCTTTGCTATCATTATTGATGTATTCTCGATGTATTGAGAATAGGATAAACCGGTACATGAATCTGCCAATATCACTAAAGATATTCGTTTTCTTTTGAATAAGCCTTTGGATCAAGTGGAAGTGGAAAATGCTTTCGATGCTGCTTTTGCTGGATTTTGTTTGAATCCAGATGAAAGAGGCATCAAATATGGAGATTCAGAGTTCACGCAGAGTGAGTCTTAAATTTTGCCTAAAGTGAGTTGCACATGACCCTTGGCTCATGAGATTGTCGCATTAGTGCTGGCCATGGAACAAGCTGCTTCGCTCGAGGACGAGAATCTGTATAAGAAATATTCCTATGCCATACAGATGGCTACAGGTGAGTGATATTTCCTGTTGTATCTCACCTTGATCTCAGTGCCCCTGACTCGCTACCTCATGGCTTCTATCTAAACTTTGATACGTAGGTGAATATGGATTAGCACTCGAGCTCCAATCGGAACTACCTCCAATTACTTCACCTTCAGTTGAACCTCACCAACCCAAAACGTTCTTAGTCCGTCTAAATATCTCACAATCAGCATCTGCTCAAATCTGCACTGCATTACCGTTCGTTACAGCGATGTGCAATCGACAATATGCAATTGACAATTCCATCCAATTATGGGAAACACACAAAGAGATTCAAGGTATTTTCGCTAGAGATTTGAAATTACCAGAAGATGTGATTGGGAAATTATTTCCTTGTATGTCTGAACCTCAAGATTTGGCAAGATGGATACCTGAGAATGAAAATGGTGAACCCTTGGATAAAGGGAAAGGGAAATCAGTTGAAAAGGGAAACAGGGATAAGTTTGTCGTAAACAGGAAAGAATATAGGATTTGGAAAAAGATGTTTGAAGGTGATGATGAGATAGTCACAACAAAGGAGATCAGAGATGTGAGTTAAGAGTCTGTACGGGTAGCCAGATACCAGCTGTCTGACATAGTAGCTGATCATCACTACTTTTTTAGCTGTATCGTTCTATTGGTTTCACGTGAGTGCTGTTTACCTTGTCAGCTGTTGTATAGCCCGCCATGTATACTGATTTGATACCCTCATGCTCTTGTAGTGTCGAAAATCTAGGAGGGTCTTACAATCGGTTTGCCCCACCCAACAATGCAGGAACACCATTCATCATTCGTATACCTGTTTACGACACTTATCATGGCGAAGGACCATATCCCATAACCTTGGATCCTATAGGATTTAATATGAAATTCACTTGTAAGCATCACAGTTCCTACACTCAACTCACCTTTCGAAATTCTGTTCGATAAAATGGATACATTCTGGTCGATAAAATGGATACATTCTGTTCGATAAAATGGATACATTCTGTTCGATAAAATGAGATACTAATGTGTGGTTCTAGATGGATGGGATCTCGATTGGTTCACTGTCAATCAAGAGGAAGGCGAGATCGACGAAGACGACGACGAAGATATGGAAGAAGAAGAAGATGGGTGTAGAAAAGGGAAGTATATCTTCGATTTGACTTCGAGAGATCTTTTGATACGTGAACCCGGTTCGCGTTCTCACTGTCATTGAATGCATATAATTTATGGCTTTATCTGCATAATCTTCACTACGAATAGTTCAGTCAAGACGTGTCATATCCATGTACGAGCAGATCAGCCCTTCTGTAAGTTCAGAGCCTATCAGCACATCCACTTTTATATGTTCCCCATCTTAGAATACAGGGCACTCACGGAATTAACAACGGGAATGACGTTTGGTCCTTCGCATTTGTCGAGTTTACAGCTACCTGAATCGCACCATAGATGAGCGGGTGTATCCCTTGATCCTTCGAAACCCGCTGCAGTCTGACTTCTCAAAGTAAAAGTGACATCCTCATTGAACTCTTTAGGTGTTTCAACGTGACACTGAATACAGCACAATGAAAGAGTAATCAAAATGTTAATCGTCAGTCACATACATGTAATACACTCTATGTCTTAGCAATTCTCACCTTTAATGTCCAGACATATTCACCATCACCTTGTAATTTGCCCCATCCGAAATCTTTTTTGCCACCATCAGTAAATTCGAATTTAATGGGTTCCGCATGGGGGGCATTGTCTCCGTCTGGATGCCATAGAGTATCTTGAGGTATTTGGATCGAGACTGTTCCTTTGGAAGCAAAGACCGAAGGCATGATGGTCAAGGCGGCAGACAAGGCAGTAATTGAACAGGAGAATCTCATTGTAATGGTGGTCGTACTGATCTGAGTAGTCGACCAAAAGTCAATGCCGAAGTTCGCGAAGAAGTTAAAGCACCGAAAAGGTAAACACGAATTACCAACTAAGAATAGGAAGAAGACGAATGTGAGAAAAGATTTTGTAGAGTATATATACAGTACATCTCTTGTTCACCACTTGGCGGAAACATGTTCATGTCTGGACCCAGTAACGCAAAGGTAAGCAACCTCGATTGCTTTACATCACCCTGCCATCCGTACCAATCAAGGGGGACATTCCATTAAGAATCAGATTGATGATCTGCCCCCACACAAACAAAGGATGATATCGTTCATTGTGTGCCAGGAGGGACAAAGGTGTGGTCGTCGCGATGCAGTCCGTTCTCAGTATAACAGTATAATGGAAACTGGTTTGATCAGTGGATTACTTGCTGAAGCTTGAGGGAACGACTGATTCATGGGGCGAGAATGAACATAAGTGGTTCGAACTACAATTGATTGCTCAAGACAAGTGAAATTGAATTCATTTCGATGCTATTGTATCACATACTGTAGTGTGCATGTGCGACGTTTACATGGGTATCGACGAGTTATGCACAGTGCGTGTGATTACGATTACTGACATATCCTTATGACTGCAAACGATAGTGTCGAGCCCATCCATCTTCTGTGGTCTAACAACACTACAGAGGAAGCGACTCTTAGAGTTTATGCTGGATTGGTCAAGAGTGTCAGCTACTGTAGCTTTATCGAGGAGGAAGAAAGAGTATTCAACGGATTATCAAACTTACAGAATCTAGATCCCCTGTAGGTAAAGCATGTGCCCCATCACATTTGTTGTTCGGACAAGTCATCTTATCTCTGGGACAGAATATCCTGGCTTTGCCATCGGATGCAGCCAGAAGATAAGGCGGAGCATCGATGAAAGTGAATTCGGAAGGAGCATTATATCCATCTTCGACTTGGACTTCACACTGTCAACAGATTAGTGAGAGTACTCGTCGAGATATTACAGATGCATTTCAGCCAAGCGAGATTGGAGACGGAGAAACGACGGTTTCAGAACAGTCATCTGTCATAGTGTGTCGCAGAGGTGTCGAGATAAATTACTACGTTGGCAGGATTGTATACTCACTGTGATCATCCAGTAAGGCGGTTTTTCAAGCCAAGATTTATCATCCAAGTTATCGTTATGTTCATATACTTCATACCAAAACTCGAATGGATGGTCTTTATCTTTAATATACGATTGAGAAATCTCCATTGGCATCGCACCTGGCCCAACGTTGTATCCATATGGTGGATTAGCTGCGCCGATAGTAGTCCAAACGGGAATATTGATATTGACTACTGCGATTGTATCGTCGGAACTCTGGGCGGATGTGAGTGCTAGAAGAGGTAATAGAGTTACTACAGTGGCTGGGAATGGAGAAAAGGACTTCATCATGAGATACAGAGTGACAAAAATACTGATGGGATAAAGCTATTCCAAAATGAAGACGATACAAGTACGGTATAAGGTTTTGCTGATAGTGAAGGGGTCATGATTTATCCTCCATGCCAGTATTTATACCCTGATTCCCAAGCATGTCTTTCTCGACCAAACATCAGGACAAAGCAGCTGTCAATCAAGATTCGATGACTCCCCTGGTGATCAATACTCCTTTGATCAGGATGAAATTAGGGGATTGATCAATGACGATCGTCGGTCACAGTTGCACTGCCTATCAAGGTTGTCTTCCGTTGTCACGGGTTAATTCTCTTGCTGAAAATAATCACATGATTGCCATCTCCCGTGGAGGTCGGTAAGAAATTCCTGATCGATGTGATCTGATTAGTGGCTTTTCTCACAGGTATAATATGCAGCACTGAACAGAAAAATCCGAAGGAAATTCTTCAAGACAAAAGTCAGAAGAGCCATAGGTATGATGATAGGTCACAATATTGATAGTCGAGCTGCATATTGAGCATATCGTTTGAGCTGAGTGTACGATGATGAACTTGTACCTATTTTCACAATACAGCTGTGGCACCACCCGTAATGCATTCCAACCTTATTACGATCTTCGGGAGGGGGGGGGTTGCACGGAGATGTTCTCAGATCTCCGTAGTTTGCTGCAACTGTTTACGGAATTAGGCGGTTGCCGAGAAGCAGACGTAAAAAAGCTCAAAGTGAAAATGAAAAAGATAGATGTAATCGAGTTATCAACAATAAAGTCAATCAACAGGTAATATATACAGCGTCACTTTGCTTCGATTGTATTATCATATTCATATCACCTCGACTGGATCTGAGATCATTCACTGAGATAAAGTAACGAATACGTCAATTGATCGAAAACATGTCACGTTCATCCGTAAATCCCCTTCGACCATTATCGGTTCTGAAACACTCTCGACCAATCTCATCAAAGATATTACCTATACCTTCCACATCAAGAAATCCGACATCACCGTTCGTACGATCATCATTCATTGGACTATCAGCAAGAAGTCGAGGACTGCATACTACGTCCGGTGAGCACTCATCTACATCTATCATCGATCTGCGGGATATCAGGCACTGATAAGATCGTATCTCATTCAGTCAGATCACATGGGGAGATAACTCGACCTGCACCTGGAACAGGGTGAGTAGACTTCACAAACAGAATCTCAGTTCACCAAAAACGATGTGTGAATTGAAATACGCATAGGTCACTAATCTCATGACCACGATACAGGATCAAAGTACATTTCAAAGATGCAAAAGGAAATAATGTAAAAACCATAGAGGGTAACGAAGGAGACGATTTACTGAGTTTAGCACATGAGTACGACGTGGATTTAGAGGGTAAGCTCAACAAATGTGATCAGCTAGAGGGTATATTGCTCACACTCGATCTCAATTTGTTTTTCTGATTCATCAGGCGCCTGTGAAGGTTCAGTAGCATGCTCAACATGTCACGTCGTAGTGGATCCTGAACATTATGATATGTTACCTGAACCTGACGATGAAGAGAATGACATGTTGGATTTAGCGTTTGGTTTGGAAGATACGTGAGTCCTCTATCTATAAGAAATCTTCATCATTTCACCTGTCCCCATATGACGTGATTGCGAATGCTGAATTCGGCTAAATTCATCGTTCATCGTTCCATTCCTCAATACATCCTATATTCCCACTCACGAAAACGAAACATGTTGTCGTCCATTTCGTCTGTCATATTCCTTCGCCCTTCAAATGTCACCCTCCCCGTCTACAGCTCGAGACTAGGTTGTCAAGTCAAACTCACGAAAGAACTAGATGGAATGGTAGCTACTTTACCTTCTGCAACTAGGAATATGTACGTTGATGGTGAGTGCAATTCAGATATCTATTCATCATATACTCATCATAACTGCACAATGAGCTGAATGTAAGTGTCTATTACAGGAGCTAAAGCGCGAACACATTGATCCACACTGTACGACATCGCATTTCACTTCTTTATATACCTTCTCCTGATGATAGAAATTTATAAGACAGCTTTTTCCAGTTTGCAATCATTACGGTGTTTTCAGTTCGCCAATCACATGCATCACTAGTACAGTTCTTTTGTCTTCTGAAGCCGACTCAATTCCAGAACACAAAAACGGAAAGATGAAAACAGGAAAGAACATCCATACATATAATCTACAAGGCACTATACTAGCCATTCGAGTCATCATTGGCATTCCTCAACACTTATATATCTGCTGGAAGCTTACTTTAAGCTTCGACTTCAACTTCTCTCTTCTTCAACACTAGTTTTTCTCCTTTAACTCTTTGCCATACGTCCGAAACGTCCTCAACGACAGTCTCGAAATGAGATGTAGCGTCATATGATTTGGTGATGAAGATGTTATCGTTTGTTCCGGGCGAAGTGGGAGCATAAAGTGGGGTAATGGAGATGAATCTACAAGAAAAAGGTAATCAGTATTTGGCGTTCGTGTCTGAAGATGAAAGTAGATGGGATCACTCACTTGTCGACGACGTTACCCAACAATTGTAATCCGGGTAAGATTTCTCTCTCGGGAACTGAAGTTTCTACGATCGTTGATACAATAGCGATCCAAACATTTGGTGCTGCAACATTATGAGCTGAAGAAACAGCGGCGATGTAAATATCTATTTTGATTGTCAATTAAGCCCATATAACTATATATCATTTTTTCAATTTCGCTTACCATTCTTTCTTCCAACTTGATTTTGAGGAATGATAATTTGAGCTGAATCCGCATTGTCTGTACCCGGAATAGGATGTTTCAAGATACAGATTGCTCTTATAACTTTTCCAGTTTCGATAACTCTAATTTTACCACCTTCTGCAGAATCATCTTTACCTGCACCGAAATAAGATGGATCTCCGATAACCTTTTTAGCTTTGACGGTTTCACCACCTGATGTGACACCTGTGAAATAACCTGTTTCAGGATCGACATTAACTGATTCAATCTTCTTGTCTAACATGTATGTTCCACCGTAAATGGCAGATAATCTTGCGAACGCTTGAGGTAATTCACCTAAACCGTAAAGCGGATAAATGTAAGGAGATTTACCATATCTTGCCATGGATTGGGTATAGAGGATGATTCGGTCGACGGTTTGTCTAGCAGGTTTAGTGATGTAACTACACAGTCGCAGACACACACTGGTCAATTTTCCTGCACAAAATCTTTATAATATGCGAATACTCACTCATCATCAAGCCACAAAGCCATAGCATGGCCAACGAAATCTTGAGTACCAGCTTCAAGACCGAATTTAGCATAAAGATCTTTCATGGTACTCTTGTTTACGTCGAAGCCTGTATACAAGAGACATCAGCACTCATGTTTATCCTATAACAAACGTAAATCGCTTGAGGACATTGAGTGACTGACCTTGATGAGTAGCAGGGTCTGCTTCTTTCCAATTTTGTAAGTATTGGAAAAAATTCTTGGCTCTTCTCTTTTCGAAGAATCCCATCAAAGGTGACATGACAGCTTCCATTTCTGTCGAGGGTACTTTTGATATTTTACCATCACGATAAACGTAAGATCCAGCTATAACTTTGAATTCCAGATATCTAATGACATCTGTATGAACTAACATTCTGGTTAATTCACCTGATGATAAGATGAATTTGGGGATCAAGTCAACTGCGTAATCTCGATCTCTTCCGAGTTGAAGTGCTTCAGGTGGGGGAGTTCCACGGAATTGTTGATATAGCTATTTAGAGATATATGGGATTCAGCGGATGCAAGTGACGATCAAGAGAGCCGAGCGAGGAACCAACTAACCTGAGTAAGATTCAAACTAGCACTGTCACCACCGTAATAATCATTTCTATCCATATGAAGGACTTTTTGTCCATCTACAGATAGTAAACCTGAAAGAATACATTCAGTGAGGCCCGTGCCCTATTGATACGAGTTATGCGTTAGTTATGCTGGAAAGAATGGAGATTTCAGATGAAGAAGCTCACCAAAACGATTACCTGTGAAGAGAATAGCAAAGATCATGATCAGCTGGGGTCTTCCTCACGGTCACAGTATGATGTTGCATAGCACAGCATCTTATCTGTCTTCTCGTTATCGTGAAATGGCAAGAGAGAATCCCCTTGCTTGACTGGATGTTGGGTGGGATGTGATTTGATTTTGACAAGCAGTACTCACGTCGTATTCTTCATCCATGGTGATTGCAGCTGTTTACTATGAGATGTAAAGGATCAGACTAAGGTGTAAATGAGCAGAACCGTCTATTCAAATAGTGATATATGTACATATATATATATACACAAACGCGTATGATGATATCTACCAGTAGAGTGGCCACGATGGACAACCACCAATGTGTGTGAGGGTGGGAATATAACATGATGACGTAACGACTTTGTACCGACACATGGTCTATATCACCGTATTACCGAGATGTGGCAGTATAGATAAGGATCATTCAGCAAGTCAAATCTCAACTCATACGAGTATTGTTATTTGTTGTTGTAATTCCGTGCATTTGAGCATGATCTGTATCAACAATCATCTCGCAAAGAAGACTCACAATCTGCACAAAGACCCAGTCTCACTCTAACCGCAAGAAACTCCGCATTCAATCGCCTGTCACTGTGCGACATGGCTTCATCAGCACCACCACCTGAATTAGATCCCGATGAATTGGAAGAGGAAGCTTTTGGTCAGTGCTCTTCGCATTTGTGTTGGATCGATGTTGACGATATAATATATAGATTCTTCCTCACAAGCAAGCTCAACAGCAACCTCGACACTAACATGGATAGTAAGTGTCCATAATAGGTTTCTCGATACCAATCGCTCGCAATATTCACTGATTAATGCTCCCATGATAGAACTGGTATACCTCTCTACCAGGACACGATTATTTCTGTGATGTGCATGAGGATTTCATAGAAGATGATTTCAATCTTACAGGTGAGGACGAATATAGCCTATCGGCCTATCAGCCTATTGTTCAGAGAATAAGCTGATCTGTGCTATCGATAATAGGTCTACAAGCGATGGTACCGTTCTTTAAGGAAGCTCTAGAAATGGTGTTGGATGTTGAACCGGGTACGTACAAGGTATACTGTAAACTGATTAATGACTAAAATCAGTGATGAAGATCAAGCTGATTGTGTTTATGGTCTAGAAGAGGATTCATCTAAAATACCTGACGTATCAATAGTGGAAAGTTCTGCAGAATTGTTATATGGTTTAGTTCATCAACGGTTTATCTTGACGAAAGTTGGCTTATCATGTATGGTGAGTACCTTCATCACAATCATATCACCGCTTGTTTCATTTCGCTTCATCACTCTCATATGCAATCTAATCGATCGACATCCCATGTCGCATCAGCTGATATAGTCATTGTACACAGGTTGAGAAATATGAAGCAGGACATTTCGGTGCATGTCCAAGAGTATTTTGTCATGCTACTCCAGTATTACCTTGCGGAAGAGCAGATATGCCAGGAATTGATACTGTTAAATTATATTGTCCAAACTGCGGTGATATTTATACTCCACCTAGTAGCAAGTACGGCGGTGTTGATGGTGAGTAAACTGATTTCCCCTGATTGTAATCGCGTTCCACCTTTTGTTCTATCGCATAACTCATCAATACTCTAGAATATAACTATATCACAAGTTTTAACCTTCCGATATCAATGACTTCTACGTATCAATCGCTAATATCTTATATTGTCCAGGTGCATTCTTTGGTACTACTTTTTCACCACTTTTCTTTCAACAATATCCTGAACTTCATTCCGCACCATTTTTCGCATCTACTCCATCAACCATTCCAGCATCTTCATCTAGAGTTTCCCCATCCGATTCACCAGTTCCAGTAGGTGGATCTACATTTACCAATCCCAATCCACATGGAGGTCAAAAATCTGCTCTCGGTAGAGTGTACGTTCCTAGGATATACGGATTTAAGGTATCTGAAAGAGCGAGAAGTGGACCTAGGATGAAATGGTTGAGAGAAAGACCGGAAAGAGCAGATGAACTGGATAATGTGGATTGGAAAGGGCGATTCAAGGATGGCTTGGCATCCAATGATCAAGATGATCTAATGCAAGGCCAAGCTGGAATCTTGTCAAGAGATAAAAGTGGGAAAGGGAAATTATTTGATGATGAAGATGATGTTGAAGAGGATGATGAAAGTGAAGCAGAGGAAGATGGTGTCGGTCCAGGTATCGATGCAGCTGGAATATGAACAGGTCCAGATGGTATGATATAGTTATCGTAATTGTTGGCCAATCGCGTAATTCACATGAATTCGTTCTTTTGTGCATGTATTTCTTTGAGTTTGATGTTATACAAATGATTCTTGATATCAAACACAATCTATTTAGCTATGCAGACCTTGAAGATACACAAGATATTCGTGCAATCGTCAAACACTTACCTGTCTGACAGCATACCGTCATTGCATAGTTATTGAGGATGCGCCTTATCTTTCCCCTTTTTTCTATCGAACAAGATGGACGTTTTGGTCTTGAGCTGACGAGATCACCAAGAGTCAATGATTAACGAGCTAAGATATGTTTATGAAGACTTACTTTATTTACAGCTTTTTTAAGCTTGCTTGCTTCCATTCTACTTTTCGGACTTGCCTGACCAGTGCCTTCTTCGAATTCCTCCTCCATCGTCTCAAGCTTTGTTGCTTGCTCCTGAATCCGCGAAGATGTCCTTGTTGATACTGACGGATTGATGGTTGCTCTGGCGGCGGCTTGTGAGCTGGATTCGGCAGGTAGTGACGGATTGATGGTTGCTCTGGCGGCGGCTTGTGAGCTGGATTCGGCAGGTAGTGACGGAGGAATCATCGAATGAGCAGAGGCTCCAGACTGCAGGACGGCTGAGCTGAATGGTGATGTAGCAGGTTGAGTAGCATGTAGACAGACCGCTGCCATCGTTTTGAGCAAGGAGGCGGCATTCTTTTCGTTGTGAATCATCATACGGCTCACTTCAAGGCAGCCTTTCCCGACAAGGCGCCAGAGAAGCGTCCGCTCCCCGGAAGTGGAGACAGCGATTGATACCTTGTTGACCACGAGCTGTTCATAGATCTGAAGTGTAACATCTTCAGTTATAAACTTCACTCATGGTCCAGCGTACTCAAACTCACTTGCGCTACCATGTGTATGACATCTTGATTAAGATCGCCAATAAGCTTTGGCTTGTATGTTTCTGCAACCCATTTACCCGCATGATTATGACCTGGAGTATGAATCGTTACCAAGTGAAAATCCAGTACTTTCCACTCCTCCAACTCATCCAACATGTCCTTAACAGTCCTTTTTCCTAGGATAGCATCCACTTTGATTTCAATCCCTAGCTTTCTTGTCTCGAGCTTCCTCTTGTCACATGCGAGTACGAGGATATGGTCAAGCAATCCACTATCCGAATTGATCGCTGATTCCACAGTGGTAGAGATAGGTTGAGGGTAGGTAGTAGCATTTGTCACTGGACGTGTATAAGATTGAGCAATGGGAGAACGTCTTTTTGCTTCACTTCTGGAAGGATGGGTCTTCAGAAATTCCTCTATTTGATCCTTTTTCAACACAACCAGTCGGTTATTCGCCACAGCTCGAGCTTGAAGTTGCTTTCTCTCTACCTCGTTCAACACGTTCTGTTCTGCTCCTCTGACTATCCTGCAGTCCTTTCGCAAAGTCATCACTTGCTGGGGATATGCTGATTCGGTATTTTCGTCTTCTCTCATCCTCTGCAAGATATCTACCCCTGTAAAGATGTATAACTCCAATTTAGCTTGGAGCCCGGCTTCATTGGTTGTCGGTGACGCTTTGATGACCATATCAAAGACCTTAGCCAGCATGATCAGGTCTGGAGATACTGGCGCTTGATGGTCCAAGACCATATCGTGTTCAGCAATCACGTTTTGCAGCAGGTTCGGAGCCCAGAGTAACCGTCATCCAGCTTGGCCCATCAAGATGTTGTAACAAGTGGTACTGGGAGATCGAGTAGACGTGGATATCACATCAGCATCAATTGCCTTCATCGGAATGGGCGTGGTCATTGCGGTGTCGAGCCAAGTGCCTACAGTAGTGACCATTTTGGGCGAGGGAGACGTTTATTTGTGATACTATACGAGAGATATCTGTGTGCTGGAGAGAGATGTTGAGTGTCACGATGAGGGAATACGTTATTGACTTGGATGAAGGTGCAACGGAACAAGCAGGATGTGGGTTGTGTACGTCTGTACGTCTGTGCATCTGTTCAGGGACCATGCAAAATTTTTGAAAACAGCCAAGTGGATCCATGCGCATGCTGTACCCAACACACGTGAAAAAGAAAAGCGATACATCAAAGATTGCTTTAAATATGATCATTGGCGTGCAGCCGCTCCTATTTACCCCTATTCGTGCTACTGTAAGTGGTTTCCATTACCTCTGAAAAGATATGTGGCCCTTATCGCTGAGATCCAGTTTTTGTGAGAGTTAGTGAGGTCCAAAATCGCACCCGAATGACGATGGTCAACTCACTCCTCTGATATTCTCAAGGCGTGTGAGAGTGTTGTTAGTTGGTCCCTCAAATTCTCCTCACGTTCATCGGCAGGCTGAAGCTGGGATTCGGACTCTGATATTCTCAAGGCGTATGAGAGGGTTATTCGTTGGAGCCTCAATTTCTCCTCACGTTGATCGGCAGGCTGAAGCTGGGATTCGGACAAATCAATGATCCTGAGTTCACTTTTGCTCATTCCAAAACGGGATGGACTCTCCATGTTTCGAATTCTAACGTGATGTGCCTCGATTTGACCATGTGTGATCCCAGCTGCTGTCAGATGCTTGAAAAGGTTCCAGATCTTGACTCTATGTAACGTCGGACCGTTCTTAAATCAGAACGCTTCCCGAAACCGTAGAATAACAAAATGGAATGAGAAGCAGTTCACTCACTTGTTCTCTTGCGAAACCAAATGAAGCATAGTGTCATATTCATCATACCCACCTTGATCATAACCCACACCTTCTCCCACATCCTCCAACAACATGACAATATTATCCCAAGCAGGGTGGTATGTCTCGTCTGCAGTGTTGTAGTAGAAACGCTCCTTCTGACCCACGGCTGTACTCGAAAGTACCATAATGAACCGGAACGACTGATCCCTGAAGAGGTCCAAGATAAGAGATATAGGCTTGATGTTCTTTTCCCGCTTCCCAAATTGCTATATCGCGATCTTTCTCTCCTTGCTCACAGATTTCCTCATCCGTAAAGCCGACTTCCCACGAATTCTGATAATTTCCAGGCGATATAAACTTGAGTATCAACGGGAACGTAGATTTTTTTGATGGTAGGCATAGTTTGCAACGATAAACCTCTTTCCACAAGTGGCCAGAAGCGATCATCTTAGTGTCGAAGCGGATCCCAAAGATGGTAGGAAGCAGTACTTTGGACGGATTGGGGGGAGAACTGGTGATATCTGACTCGGACGAATTCAAACGCTCGAACTCAGAGATGATCTTGAACGGAATTTCAGACCTATCGATGCCATCATTTGGTTCTTTCGAAGTCCAGATGAGTTCCCCCTCGACGAGATCGTATATTCCATCATGAGAATATTGGTTGATCGAAGAGTCATAATTTCCGTCAAGACCGACTATCTGAATCTGCTTATATTTTTGGAGAATGTCTTTGACCTCTGCTGGAGTGAGCGCACTTGACATTTTGTCAAATAAAGCTTTTCAGCCTGAATAAGGGGAAAGATGAGTGTAAAGGAGAATCAATGACTGAAGACGCTGAGTTGCGAATTAGCGGTGTGGCGTGGTGCAGTGTGGTGGCTAAGACCAGTTGGTTCTGATTGAAGAGTGAAGGGGGCGGGATGATGAATGATGAATGATGGATGATGGATGATGCACGCACATATCACCTGAAACAAAGGGTTTTTAGATAGGTATCTGACACGTGGTACAAGCTGGGAGTGGCGAGTGGCAAACAAGTCAATTATTCGTGATGACCAACGAGTAGGAAGAAAACAAAATGAAACTTTGGCGGCTGCACATTTCAGGAATGATTGGGGAAGATCGTCGTTTGCTGCCGATACCGCTACTCAGAACAGTTTCGTTCTTGGGAGACAATGGGAACAGAATAAGACGAACACCGACGATGCTTGGTAAACAATGAAAGATCTTCCAGATGAAACAAACGAAGGGGGGACCAATAATTACGTCATTGTTTTCGATCCCTGAAGAGATAACAAAATGTTGTTTCCCGAATTCCGATTGTCAGAGTGAACAATACGAAAACGACTTTCAACCAATACGGAAATCGAACTTCTTAACAGAATGACAGCGGATACTCATCTGCACGTTGGGGTGGGTGGCCGATTTTTAGTACTGGATGTGTCAAGTTCAGAAGGACGAACGCGTGTATACAAAAAAGGATCGCTGGCCCCTAGATTGACCTTTGATGAAAAGGACCGTCCATTATGCGTACCAACCCACACTCCTTGAATGATGACTTTATCCGACAGAAGAAAAGCTTTTATACTCCACATGATCACCTTCTTTTGAATTCTGTATAGACAGAGTGATTAAACGCAGTCCGTCAGCAATATCACCTATTACCGGCATAGTGAATTCATTATGAGCTTGAAAGTGTTTATCAATCATCATCTGGTACCCGAGATTCAGGTGGCAATGGAGAAATGGTCCATACGAGGTTGTGCAATAGTAGTCACTCAAGGAAGAGAGGAGGAGATTGTGATGTTTGGATACCGTGATCGAACAAATCTGGTCACTTCAGAGGTGAGTGCTTGCTCGATCTTCCATCTACTCCACATTCCTACTCCAACATCAATTAACTTGCAGAATCTAGACTTTGTTTGCTTTGGCATCGTGTTCAAAACTAGTCACTGTTCTAGCCATCCTTCGAGCCTTATCGAAACAGAACTTGAGCATCAATACAACTGTTAAAAGCATTATCCCGGAATTCAAATTGTACGACAGCTTTGCGGAGTGTCAATGCACGATTGAAGATATCTTATGCCATCGTACGGGCGTACCAGGATATGATCACCTTTGGAATCCGTCATACTCAATCCATACGCTTATAGAAAGGCTGGGTCAGCTGAAGCCTACAGCTGGGCTCAGGGAGAGACATCAATACAATTCTTTGATGTACGATTTAGTATGTTTGATCGTAGAAAGGCTAGTCCAAAAACCATTTGAAGAATATGTCAAGGAAGAATTTTTCATTCCTTTGGATATGAAAAGTACGACCTTTGCGCATCTAGACGAAGATAAGGAGTATGCTCAAGGTAATTGGAACAGGATGACCTTGGAAGTTGAGGAGAAATCTAGAACGATGACTTTTGGTCTGGACAGGATGGGAGAGAGAGGTGGTATAGGAACGGGCAGATTATGGATGAATGGTGAAGATACGGTAAGAGATATCGTTCTGTCTGAGACCTCTCCTATCTCAAACTTGACTCACTATGCACTGTGCCCTCTGCCATAGGTACGTTGCAATGTGCTGATCAACGTATATCGTCACAGTTAAAATGGCTCAAAGCTCTTCCTCTCATGCCCGAGTACTCTGAAGCGATCCTCCCAAGGATAGCTGTAGGTCTGGCGGGAGGTTTGGAATATTCGGATCATGCAGTCCTTTATGGATTGGGACAAAGAATTAGTACCCATAGAGGGGTACTCATCGCTGAACATTCAGGTGAAATACCGGTAAGTTCCTTGTATGTGATTTCCACTTGACTTTTATTATCCCATGACAACATGCGAGGTTTCTGAATAACGCTGCTTTCCCAACTCAGGGATTCTTATCTCGGTTGTCAAGATTACCAGAGCATGATGTCGGTTTTGCTGTACTTACCAATTCCGATTCCGGTGGAAAGTACCTCAGAGCCTTTGTCAAATGCAGATTGATTGAGCACTTTGCTGAGCTGGACAAACTTGACTGGTTAGAAAAGTACGTCTTTCTCCAATCCAACTCAGCTATTTGTCTGCCTGGAGGGTGAAAGGCTAATCAGGCCTTGAACAGGATTGAAATCGTCCGACAAGAACAAATGTTATCGACAAGATCATGGTTGACATCCGTCGATGATATCACTCATGAACATGTGAGCGAAGATGATCCTTTAGTGGGTACGTGGATGAGTGAAGGGTTCGATACTTGGCATATCCTCTCATCATCATTAATGGCGCACCTACCTGACATGAGTAGTCTTCCGTTCATTCCTGCTTTGTATGGTCAACCGAATTATGTCTTCTCACCCTCGAGGGTTAAGGGAAAATATCAAGCTTGTTTCCAATGGAAGTCCTACGATACCAAGGAAATCATGTATGGGTATCCATTTTCGGTCCAGGTTTTGGATGGGGAAAGGATCGAAGTGATAGGCTTGATGGGAGTTGGAGAGGGCATGAATGAGGAAGATTTTGGAATAGTTTTTCACAGAATGATGTAGATCAGTACCGTGTTCATGATACTCTTAGTCGTATTGATGCATTTGGGCTGGATATCATAGATTGCAGGCTCCGATACATGAATATGCACATCACACGAGGATACCATATCCCTGAGTATCCGTGTGTTTATGTTTATACTGGTCACCCACACGTACATTGCAAGGTATTCATTCATCTTCTATCTTCTTTCCATATTCGTGGCTTGCTCTGATAACCCCAGCTCTGTACACAACGGGCAAAAGCAGAAGCTTTTGTTCGCAATGCCAATCAATAAGGAGCGTACCACACCCCGAGCGTTTCAGCTGAGCATTGTGGAGCTCCGATTCTGCTGGAACCGCTCATTCTGTGCTACGGCAAGCGTCAGGGGAACTATAGAACCGCTGTTCGATTGGGTTGATCCCGATGTAGCCAAGTGAGTACTCCTCCTCATCTATCACTTGGGCAAAGTACTGAGATCAGCTTCCTGGCTGTAGGAATGACAGTTGTAACCCGAGCAACAGACTGCTAACTTACTGGTTTGCTGTGCATACAGAGATGTCCGGCCTCAAACCTATCCCAGCTTGGAAACTTCTCACAGAACCGCTTCAAATGTTGACTTGATCATTCGGCAGGCACTCAGGTGCCAACGGGATACGAGAAGACTTGAGAGATAAACAGCAGTAGTGAGATATCCTCTTCAAGAAATGAATCAGCAAATATACATAAGCCAGCTTTATAGAATGTGTTTCACCTCCAGTGACTTCTCGCTTGTAACCCTTGCTGCACGACTTCCTGGCATGGTCATGTACAGCATGTGCTATGCGTGATATCATGTACGAATAGTGTCACCATTTCTAGCAGCATGAGCCTTTTGCACGTCTGTGACGAATTTCTTCATCTTCCAAGCTGGAACTCCCTTTTCGTACATCTCATCCAGTTCAGCAGAGTTTCGCTGAGCTGTTTCTGGCAAATAAAAGACTGCGACGATGAGGACGACAATAGATGTGCCGAAGAAGATCCACGATGTGTTATATCCGAGATTTGCACCGTTTGTTTGGACTACCTCAGGTATTGGTCACACATGATCACGCATGGAAAAGGACACTGTAGAGAACTCACGCATAGTAGGTACGGCAGTACTATCCGGAGAAATGAGTGACTGTCAGCACATATCCCATTACAGGTATGATTGGGCGTTCCAAGTAAGAGACTTACTTGAAGGTGAGACCAAAGAGGACAGCAATCGCAGAACCTAAACCTGAAGTTCTTGCTCTGAGTTTCTGAGAAGCTACTTCACCTGCGAATGTCCAACCGAGAGCTCCAACTAACCGATTTCAAATGTCAGAATGATTTATCAATCAGCAAACTCTGATATGACAAACACGAATGAACGAATGACTCACGACCGACACTTCCAACACTCCAAAGACAAGCAGCCAAGATCAAGATAATCTTGGTAGCTCCATTCTTGTGTACTTGACCGAGAACACCAACGATGAGTAACATCAAAGTACAAAGTACACCAAAGCTCAAAACCATTGATCTTCTACCTAATCGATCAGTTGTCAAACAGATGACGATAACAGCAACAATCTTGACAGCGACTGTAAATTAGACGATCAGCAAGAGCACTCTGATACAACAGCGTGGTACAATGGAAAAAACTATACTACTAGGATTTACATAGAATAGTGGTAATCTCAAAAGCGTTTGTAAATCCAGATTGTTGGAAGAATACTATCAGGCAAGATTAATCAAGCAAAAGCGTTTTCCCCTTCTCCAAAAAAGACTTACAGGATGCATAACCAGATAAGAAAGCGAGACCAGTCAATTGTTGAACACTCGCAGGTAAAGAAGATGCGATCGTTCGTTTCTGTTCGACGTACCATATTAAGCAAGTGTCCACACATGACCCGCAAAGGATACAAAGGTCTCGGAAGAAACTTAACTTGCAAGATTGGTACCTTTGAAGCAATCACCGTAGCTTTTCAAGAGAGTTCTCCAGTTACCATCTATCATACCTTCTGCTTCTCGCCGCTCACGTTCCTCAGCAATAATATTTTTGATAACTTCATATTCTGCATCGACGTCATAGCCTTCTACATTCCCATTGACTCTTCGAAGTACAGCAAGTCCTTGATCATGAAGGTCTCTAGCGGCGAAATATGCTACGGTACAATGGCTCGTTAGCGGTTTCTTTTTTTCAATAACAGAGTGTGAGTATATGGGTACAAAGAAAAACACCTACACGGGGTCTCAGGTAACCAGATGAAGATTGGTAACATGATACCTAAGAATGCCCACTGAGTTAAAACAGCAACCTGAACAGGAGAAAACAATCAATTCGCGACTTTTTGGTCGATTTGGTCAAAATAAACTGACCTTCCAGTTCAAAGGGTCTTTGTTTTTCTCAATGAAGAGAACCATCGGTGCCAACTATTCCCCAAACACAGGATGGTCATGATTGATTTTCTTGTACGTAGATCAATATCGGTAAGCTTACGAATGAACCAAGATTGTTGATTACTGCATATGCGACGATTGCTCCACCTGAAACATAGCCAATACATCAGCTCCTCCTGGATATATGTCTTTAGGCTCGAACCTCCATTCACCTCTGACATTCACAGGAGCCCATTCGGTGATGTAGATAGGTAAAGTAGCTTGCAGACAACCTACTCCTACACCAGCGAGCAGTTTCGCTCCTGCCCAATGTTGCCATGTCTTAGTTGTCGATTCGATGATGAGTGACTATAACACAAATCGATACTACGTATCAGGATACAGTACATCTAGAAACATGTGCTTCTTAGTGAGTGGAAGATTCTCACTCACGCCAAGTAAGATTGTCCAAAGAAGATAAAGAGTCATCTTTCGACCAATTCTATCAGACACCTGTTTGATATGTTAGTGGCAACAAGTCATTTCTGTTGGGAACGTAACCTACTGGATTGAGAAGGACCATTCCAACTAGTTGACCCAAAGATTGAAGCGCACCCCAAATAGCTGTGGATTGTGGCTATAGTCAGAAATAGTAATCGTCGTGCATCAGTTTTAGGTTTCTTGGATGTGAGGATATGTCTGGTCTGCTCGCCATTTGACTTACCTTGAGCGCATATTTCAAGGTCTTGGGATCCTGGACACCGACTGTGAAAGCGTGAGTTTAGCTGAATTTGTAAGGGAAATAGAAGATACTGTCATGTTGACTGAACTAACCTTGTTTGACGAAACCTGCATTCGCGATGATATTACCGTTCAAGTTGATTTGATATCCGTCAGCTGCGGCAGCTATACAAAGGGCGAAACAGACTAAAATGGCCTAAAAGAATCGTGACAATCACGTATCAGCACTATCTTAGGAGGCTTTGAGGGATCATGTTTTACCTTTTTGAACCTTCTCACGGTCTGCCAAGGTGTTAATTGATCGAGACTTGATTTCAGTACAGGTGCTTTGAGAGCTTCATCTCCCTCATGATGACTTTCTAGATGCTTCAGATCACTGTGAGGTTTGATCTCTAATTCTGCCATCTTGGAGGGTGAATCGCTTGCGGGTTGAGAGGTAAACTTCAGGCAGAGACAGAAACAACGAAAAAGAGGAGGTATTCTTTCCTTTCCGATCACCTTATGTCACGTAGATTTTATATCAATATTTCGCCATCAGGCCTTGGGCTTTCGAGAGAGTAACATGCAGAAAAGGAACTTCGGCCGGGATATCATTTCGACCCCGATCAACTTTACTCTTTCTTCAGCTCCTGTCCAAATCTGTGAGACACGGGGAAAAGATGGGCATTTTCCGACTCAAAGCAAATACATCACATGTCTCTCTTCGTGTGGCGTAAGCATTTAAGCTTGTTTTAGGAGTGATGATGTACCGTGCGAATCTCGGACTACAAAGGGGAAATAATACCTGGACCAAAGGTTATTACTCGATAGCCTATATCTCCGCATTTTCTATTTAGGGATTTGTGTTGGGCACAGCAGCGGGGCAAAGCGGGTGAGGGGTTTCCAAGGTTCTCACTTCAAGGTACTACTGTAAGGGCAACGCGTTTCGCGCAGAAACTCGCACGATTCTTTGGAGAAGATTCGGTTCAACAATACCCCTGACAGCTTCCTCCGGACTATGTGACCTTCATCATGCATGTGACGCTCGGAGAACAGAGTGGGGGAGAAACACTTTTTGCAGGGAAAACATTTTGGCCGAGTACTCTGTACTGGGTACTTTGCATTTCATTTGGCCTCCACAATAATGCACCTGAATCAACCTAGAGGCCCCTCGGAAGAGGCACGACTATCAGCACCGAGGTAGCGAGTAAGTTACTCGTGATCAGTGAGCCGGATAGTCTGAAAGAAAATTCGTCTTTCGGAGTATGTTTGAACCGTCTCAAAGTACCCACCCGGAAGTCAAATCCGAATGACCGGATCCACATGAACTTTGACTGGACTTGTCGGAGTATCATTTATGCTTATAACCAGACATGTTTGGAGGGATGTTCAGAATGTGAGGTATAGTTTCGTCTGATAATCTGTCAGTATATCTGAATACAGATCCATGAATTGAATCGCATTATATCATCGACTTGAAAGGTGAAACGATCATCATGTCAGTTACCATCCAATCTGTTCAAGCTGAACATCATGAATCGGGATTCGCAATCGCTCATTCGAAACCAAGACTATCATGGAGATTCGGATCTTCTGATACCGAAGGATGGAAACAGACTTCTTATGAGATGCTTATCAAACGTGAGGATGCAGACATTGAAGAAAACTACAAAGTACAATCAGAGGATTCAGTTTTGGTACCATGGCCTTCGACTCCTCTTTCATCAAGAGAAATCGTTCATGTCAAAATTAGATCTAAAGGAAATGATGAGAAATACACGAATTGGTCAGAAATCACTTTGGAAGCTGCGTTTCTTGATCGAAAAGAATGGAAAGCCAATTTGATTTCAGGTCCACCTCAACCCAAAGACGATCCAAAAGAGCCTTTCAGATTGAGAAAATCATTTTCGATCTCTTCAAATCCTTCTAAAGCTAGACTCTACGCTACTGCTCATGGTATATATAATGTCGAGATCAACGGACAAAAGATCGGCGATCAAGTTTTAGCTCCAGGTTGGACAAGTTATAAGAATCATCTGAATTATCAAACTTATGATATCACAACTCAACTCAAACAAGGCGAGAATACAATCACCGCTTACATAGGTGAAGGATGGTATGCTGGAAGATTAGGTAGACCAGGTTCGAGAAATGTCTGGGGTGATAGATTAGGTTTTATAGGTCAACTCGAGATTGATAATAAAGTCGAATTGGTTACGGATGACACTTGGGAATGTTCAGATGGTCCAGTGAAAAACTCTGAAATTTATAATGGAGAGATATACGATACCACATTTGATGAATCCAAAGCTAAAATTACTAGAGTAGAAATCCTTCCATTCCCTGAAGCTGAACTGATTTCATCAGATGCACCTCCTGTTAGAAGAGTCAAGGAAGTCCGACCTGTCGAAATCATCACTACTCCAAGTGGGAAAACAATATTGGATTTTGGTCAAAACCTAGTGGGCTGGGTTCGAATCGAAAAAGATTTAAAAGGAGATGGTGAACTGTATATTAGAACTGCAGAAGTATTGGAACATGGTGAATTAGGTGTAAGACCTCTCAGAACAGCGACACCAAATGATAGGATCATACTTGGTGGAAAAACTAAAGGATGGGAACCTAATTTTACATTCCACGGTTTCAGGTAAATGAACGAATCTTCGGTCAACGACTCGAAGAAAGCTCATGTATTCCTACTTTAGGTACGCTGAGATCAATGGTGTCAAACCTTCTCTTGAAGACTTCACTGCTATCGTCATTTTCTCAGACTTACGACGAACTGGTACTTTCAAATCTTCACATGATATGATCAACCGATTACATGAGAACGTAGTATGGGGTATGATGTCAAACTTTGTATCTGGTGAGTAGAATTTGCCAGCGCAAGCTGATCGAGTGCTGATTTGTGAATTGATCCTGGTATACAGTGCCTACCGATTGCCCGCAACGAGATGAGCGATTAGGATGGACAGGTGATCTTCAAGTGTTTGCTCCTACTGCTAACTACCTGTTCGATACTTCTGGTAAGGCACGACACTGGCCAGAGTAAAGAAGATACTTTGCTGATGAGACACCCTTCTAGGCTTCCTTGACGGTTGGTTGAAAGACGTATACGCCGAGCAAATCTTTTGGAAAGGTGTTCCACCTACTGTAGTCCCCTTTGTACCTCCAAACAAGTTCAACGATCCTTGGCCTAAACCTCACGCAGTATGGGCTGACGTGGTAGCTATCACGCCTTGGGATCTATACACATCATCGGGTGATAAAGGGACTTTGGAGAAACAATGGGATAGTATGAGATTATGGCTGGACAAAGGTTTACCTAGAGGTAAAAATGGTTTATGGGATCCACTCGCTCCGCTGTATGGTGATTGGTTAGATCCCAATGCGCCTCGTGAGTTGACTTTCCCCTTCACCTCATGCTATGTCGATACCTGTGTGTCGCATGCTGATGCTTTGCGCTTTATCAAATAGCCCAGTATCCTGCACACGGTCGTACCGATACTCATTTAGTTGGAAATGCCTATTTGGTCTATGTTACATCTCTAGTAGCGAAAATCGGTAAAATCTTGGGAAAAGATTCTGAAGCATCGAAATATGAATCTGATGCAATGAAATACAAGAAACTTTTCCAAGAGGAATACATATCTCCTTCAGGTAGATTAGTATCAGACACACAAACTGCTTATGCTCTGGTCCTCAAATTTGGATTATTGGATGACACCCAAATTGAACGAGCTGCTGAACGACTGGAATATCTATGTAAATGGAATTACTTCAAAGGTAAATTCAGTCATCCCTATACTTTGATTGAGAGAATCATCGAAAGTGGAATTGGTATTCAATGTTAACGGTTACTTGTGATAAATATTATAGTATCAACTGGATTTGCTGGAACACCTATTCTTCTTCCTGTGTTAGCTGATAACGGATTACAACATATCGCTTATAGAATGTTACAAGAGAGAGACAATCCTTCATGGCTTTATTCAGTCGGTATGGGTGCTACCACCATCGTGAGTCCTGCCACTGAAATCATGCCTTTCGCCTCGTTCTGATTTCCATTGCTAATTCCGATATTGGTCGTTTTGTTCATTGTAGTGGGAACGATGGGATTCTGCACTTCCTGATGGATCTATCAATCCTGGACAGATGACATCATTTAACCATTATGCCCTGGGAGCCGTAGCTCAATTCATGCATTCAAACATTGGTGGTCTGAGTCCGACTTCGCCAGGATGGAAATCTGCTATTATCAAACCACAACCTGGAGGTACTATCACTTCAGCTTCTACTTCTTTCTCTTCACCTTACGGACTCTACTCTGTCGATTGGAGAATTGAGAATGACAAGTTGAAGTTGGATATTCAAGTACCACCAAACACGACTGCCAAAGTAGTTCTACTTGGATTAGAAGAAGACGTTGGAAGTGGTAAGAAGAGTTTTGAAGTCGATTGGAGAAGTGATGAGAGATGGCCTCCAAAAGGTATCAAAGGTCCTCAGAGTGTAGCTATACCAGACGAGTTCGTTCCATAGTCAATAGTCGTGATGAGTAGATGCGATAGGTTAATCATATATGTAACACTCTGATTAGCTGCAAAGCGTGTTTGCATGCCCAATCCAGGAAGAAACTCATGTATATATACACACACGCCTTTTTGACTTTGACGCTGCTCGAAGAACCTTTCGAATAAATCCCCAAATCATCTCGTGACATCATCATATTCTCCTCGTCGAAGCGAGTTTACCGGAGAGCGATACTTTGCGTCTTCAACTACTTTCATCTCGATGTTATCCTCCTTTTCATTGCATGAAAATCACCAACGATAATGCCTCCAGCAGTGAGAAAGCAACGTGAGACCACTGACTTTTACTCTCCACTACAAGACGCGGAGATGTGAGTTGACGATTTGTACCTACTTCAGCATCTCGCAATACCCTGCCTACACCGACGGCGGGATCATCCCAAACACTATCCCAGTCGGCCACGACTTCCTTACAGAGACAAAGACACAATGATTCGCTGACTGATTTTCAAGCTCGACGACTAGCAAGGAGACTAGATGAATTGGAGGTATGTCTCTTCATAGTACGAGAAAAAAGCACATATTCTACATCTACTTGAACTCGTCTTCACGTCGACATTTGAGCTAACGGCGTATGATCTCTCCCCGATCCTTTTCTTGATGTTACAGCGTACAAATCCAACTGATATACCAGCTTCATCGTTCATCCCTTCCAACCTACATTCGAATACGGATCACACTCAAAGTAACTTGAATTCACCATTAGGTAATACTGGCCAAGGACAAGGATTGGGACAAGGGAAGAAGAAGCAAAGTTCTAACGTGAGAAGAATACTGTACAACAAGAAAGGATTAAAGGGCTGGTTAGATGAGCTGGTAAGTCGTTCTCTTGACCATGCATATTCCAATTGGTGTAGACAGGGGTCAAAATGCTATTCGCACACGACAAATAAATCTCTGACCTGTATCATATCTCATTCAATCCCAATGGACTGGCAATGTTTGCTGACTTGTCATCGCCGAATTCCCGTCATTTATAGCCGCAAGAACCAGCACCACCTTATGTCATAGCAGCTTCTGTAGCGCCAACAACTCCAGCAAGGAAACTATGTTCATCATGCGGATATATAGGGAATTACAAATGTCAGAGATGCGCTGAATGGAGTTGTACCCTACCTTGTATGGAGATACACGAAAGAGATGGAGGATGCGGGATTGGTGGATAACTTTCAAGTCTCTTCTCAATTCCCTTTGCACTCTGAAGGTTTTTTTTTAAAAATATCCGTTTAATCATCTGTATAGATCTGTTGTAGTATATTACTAGCATATTCGTGGGTAGACTGGAAAGCTGTAGATGTATAATCATTACCTCATCTATCATCCTTGTGAGACGTATCATGATGCGCGACCGGTGACATTGATCGAGTGAATCGACAAGGTCTATCGTGAAGCGGACATTTGCATATAGTGTTTATGCATGAGTAACCTGGAACGACAGAGCGTCCTTTTCCCCTAATTACTGCCTGATTATCAATTCGACTCTCATATGGTTAATCAACGCTGCAATTTTTTCGATTTGGCATTGCGTTTCGCCATGGACCCATCTCTCCCCTTCTTTACATCTATCTAAAATATCTCATCGATGTACCTTTATCAATCTCATGAGAAATCTTGAGCATCCAATTCTCCTAATAACATATTACTGTCTTTTGATCCTGTGAGGATGATTGGTTCTCTACAATAGATACAGTCAGTTCCCAAGCTGTCTTTACATTTCGAGTCTATTCAACCCCAGCACTTTAACACCAAAGCTCAAAATTCGCATCGTTCCCTCCTCTCTACACGGTATGACGGCAGCTCAAGAACATTCGACTTACCTGGGATGGAAGTCAACAGCTGTCACAGTACCTTTGTGACCCGGTAACTTGTATGCTGTTTTGCCCGTATCCACATCCCAAACGGTAACCGTTCTATCGCCACCACCCACAGCTATTCTAGCTCCGTTATCATGTTTACTCCAAGATACTTTGATCAGAGTACTCTCAAATCCGGCCGGCGCTCCAGTCAAAGATCGATATACCCTCATTGGATCAGATGAGAATGGTCGCACATCGTAGATTATCAAAGCTGAGTCGAGAGCATAGGTGGCCAAGTAATGACCTGAAGGTGATAGTGATAGGGAACAGATCGAATCGGTGTGTCCACGAAGTGTATATAAGATTTCGACAGAACGAAGGTCCCATACCTATTATTTCAAGGAAATCAGTATATAGGTAATAAAATCTCCAGATTGCACATTTTATCCTGAGAACTGATGAAACATCAAGAGGGGTGACAAGTATCTCGAGGTAGATCCACATTACCACACCCTGTCAAATCCATCTCCACCTTCTCACCCCCCTCCACTCTATGAAGAAGCGACAGCGAAAGAGGACTGGAGCAGAACCCACCTTGACCTCGTTATCTACACCACCCACAAAACATTGATTACCATCTTTACTCCATTCTACAGCAGTGACCGGACAGTCTCTTCCATCGTCAAATTCAACCACTGGATCTTTCGTATCCAAAGACAGATCCCATACTCTTGCTATACCATCATCTCCACCTGTCAACACCAGTTCTCTTCCACCTGAAATAGCTACGGATATTGAATTAAGTGGACCGTAATGTGCTGAATATCGTGAGATACGTTGTCCAGTTCGTAGATCAGTCCATATCATCGTCCCATCTGCAGCTCCCTGTTCGCATTCAACAAGAAGTCAGAATATCATCTTGAAGGCAGATTGGTAAAATGGTTACGCCGGAAGGGAGTTACGTACAGAGTAGATTGTTTCCGAATCTAAAGAATAAGCGATATCTAATATAGCCATTTTGTGTACATTCGGTATGATACCGTAGTTGTCGTGAGGAGGATATGTTTTCCACAGCGCTAATCATGACGAACAGAAAAGTGCAATATCGATGTCAGCCAACTGGTCAACCGGACAGACAACCCTCTTCAGAGCTTGCTCTCACGATACGTGATCCCGCAGATAGACAATCGGACATAGGCAGGGAAAAGACTCACATATACTTCTATCTACTGAGCACGCTGCCAACGTTTGTCCTGATGGATCGAATTTACATGCTGTGATCTCCCCCTATTGACGATATCATTCGAGATGATCAGTGACATTCATCATAACAAACAACAATTGTAGCTAAATAATGATTCTGCGATGACTTACGCCATGAGCACCACTCAGCGATACAATTGGAGCTTCCAGTCCACTGGTCCTCTTCACACTCCGTATCAGAGCATTTTTCCTCTGACCTTCTCCGCTGGAAGCCACCGTCATTGTCATTGTGTTACTATCTTCATCTCCATCGTCCACCCTTGCTCTTTTTATGATAGCTGTTCCCGGACCTGAGGGTGGTGGTGACTTCCTCACTGACATTTTATAATGGTGAAGGTAATCGGATTGTCAGGGATGGATCAGAATGGCCTGTGACAAGGTTGGGATGGAGAGTAAGCTGTAAGAGTAGAGACGAAGAGAAAGATACAGAGAAGAGAGAGAGAGAGGTGTTGAAGGAAAAGAAAGAACGCGGATTATAAGCAACAGCCCATGACGTGGCATTTTTAATCGTGGTATTATAAATTACCCCCCCTTTATCAGCTGGTCACAGCGCGTCTCTCTCTCTTTCTCTTCTCTCTTCCTATTTTATATACAAAACACACATCTCATGCATACTTTACCTCTCACTTGCATCCTCATAAAACAATCAGCGTCTCACAATCTCATCAATGATACGGCTGGGACAGTCGGCCCCAAGAAGATGACGATGAGGACACCTACTCGGTCTTCCTCGAGACAATTATCAGTTCTTTCCGGTGTATCTAAAACACCATCAAAGTTAGCCGCTTCTCCCACTCCTCTCCACCCAAAACGCCAACAACAACAATACGATATACCTATAGATCCAGAGCTATTGCAAGAGGAGAATGACTTGGATGACATGGAAGATGCAGAAGGTGAATTGGTAGATGATGAGCTGGATCTAATAGCTTACGGTAGAGTAAGTAATGTTTATCTTTGTTCCATTTAGTCATTGATACGCGTTTGATTTTATCCAATATTTGTAGGATGAACAATACATTCAACCTAACCCGGTAGCCTCAACATCTGTCATACCGACGAAACAACCTCGTATAGGTATATTCTCATCGTTACACGATGTGAATCCAAGATCAAAAGCAGATACAAACCCAAAGAAACGATCTAGAATAGCAAGATCATCAACATCGACACCTCAACCCAACGGAACTCCAACTGGACCGTCAAAACCCAGACAGTCAGCTTTGGAAAAGGGAAAAGGTAAAGGTAAAGGAATCAATCATGTGAACTTGAGCGCGGTATACACACCAAATCAACCACGTCCTGTAAATGCAAGTATAGTAGCAAGGGAAGAATTGTGTTCATTCTGTGCAGGATCAGATGAGAAGAATAAATCAGGTGAAAGAGAAAGAATGGTTTCATGTGCAAAATGTGGAAGATCAGGTCATCCAACGTGTCTGAATATGTTCACGTCAAGATTGAGAGCAAGAGTCATGACGTATGAATGGCATTGTATAGAATGTAAAACTTGTGAACAATGTGATGTCAAAGGTGATGATGTGAGTATCGACATTATCATTCTCGCTCTTTGTTCTCGTTGTGATGTTGTGCGGTATGAAGCTAACACATGAACCGATCAGTCCCGGTTGATGTTCTGTGACACATGTGACAGAGGTTGGCATAGCTACTGTCTAAATCCGTGAGCTTTTTGTTTATCATTTTCTGCGGTATCCCTCACGATTATGCTGATGCTCTTGTCTTTCCTTGACAGACCACTGGCGAAACCTCCGAAAGGTAGAATCTCTTCCACCGATCCCCTAGATTCGAATTGTGCTGACTTCTTCTCTGTCAGGATCTTGGCATTGTCCTATATGTTTAGGCGTTCCACTCAACAAAACCTCTCTTCCCTCGACTTCACGCTCAGTACCTACCATAACGACTTCAGCCTCTCGCAAAGGTAAAGGAAGAGCGACAACTTCTCTTACAGATGGCCTATTCACCCCGACTGGTCGACCTAGAAAAGGAGGTGGGCCAAGTCGAGCGGACGCTTTCGTCGATGATAATGATATGTACGAAGATCAATCGGCTTCAAGGATAAAAGTGAAGATACCAAAAAGAGTTAAGACAAAGCTTGTTGGTAATCCTAGATCACGATTAAAAGATACGGAAGATGAAGGTACACCAATGATTGTTAGATTGAGGATACCAAGTGGTAGTGGAGGAGGTGGAAACAAAGGAACGATTATAGAGAAAGATGAACTGTCTTCGGAAGAGGAGAAAATACCTTATGGAGGTATAATCCAAGGTGAAGAAGCAGATACATCGAAAACCAAAATAACAGAAAGGGATAAAGAAGAATTTGAGAAATCCAAAAAATCAGCTGAAACGAAATTAGGCGTTCCGCCCATATCAACTGATCTCCCGGGCTTAGCAAACTCGGTGTCAAATTCACCAATGCATTCTCCTGGTATATTCAGTAATACACCTAATAATAAGGATACCCAAACGCCAGGCAGAGGGACTCCATTGAACGGATCAAGATCATTACGAGACAAGTTATTACAGCAGTCGTTAGAATCCCCTTCAACTGGATTCCCATTTCCTCACACACCCACTTCGAATCCACATCATCACCATCATTCTAATGAAGCTGCTATTGGCATGGGAGGGAAATTGGAGAAAATCAATAAGATCAGATTCGGTCAATTTGATATTGATACCTGGTACTCTGCACCATATCCGGAAGAATACGTTCATGTGCCAGATGGGAGATTATGGTTGTGTGAATTCTGCTTGAAGTATATGAAAAGCGGCTTCGTAGCAGGTAGACATAGGGTGAGTTGTTCGATACCAATCTGTTATAAATTGCACATGGGCTCCAACAAACACAGGTGGAATGGAAGTGGGAGGAAAGATCCTGAGCGATGGAGCGGTGCCAGAGTGCGAATATTCCAGGACCAAAGCTGATACTTTCAAAACGATTATAGCTAAAATGCAAAGTACGACATCCACCCGGAGATGAGATATACAGGGATGGAGCAGTCTCCGTTTTTGAGGTAGATGGACGAAAGAACAAGGTAAGTTAGCGACATCCCGCCACCGGACTTCGCTGACTTGTCACACTGAATTCATTCTCCACCTACCATCTACCGCTCCAGATTTACTGCCAAAATCTATGTCTACTAGCCAAGATGTTTCTCGATCACAAAACTCTCTACTACGATGTAGAACCTTTTCTATTCTACGTTATGACTGAAGTAGACGATCTAGGTGCAAGATTTGTCGGATATTTTAGTAAAGAAAAGAGGAGTATGGATAACAACGTCTCATGTATAATGACTCTGCCAGTCAGACAAAGGAAAGGTTGGGGACAGCTTCTGATCGATTTTAGTGAGGGGCTTTTATAACACAAAGGACGATAAATTTGGCCCACCATCGCTGACCTCTCCTGCGACAGGTTACCTTCTATCAAAGAAAGAAGGTCGGGTGGGGTCGCCAGAGAAACCATTATCAGGCTTGGGAGCGGTGACTTATAAAGGGTACTGGCGATTGTCGGTCTTTCGATACTTGCTCGCTGCCCCCTCGAATGTCACCATGGATGGTGAGTATTCATCGTCCTCTATCTCTTCACGTTATGAGACGTCATCCAGCTTTTGTCTGTCCAGTCCTACAATGCTGATGGACTGAACTATGGATCGCAGATATATCCCTTGCCACTTCGATAACACTTGAGGACATATATTCAGTCCTCTTGGCTGAAGATATGATCAAAATGCTCGACTTACCCCTTGTTGATATCCGTACGCCATACTCCAGGACCCCCAAATCACGTAATGGACGAGGAAGAGGGGGTAGGAGTAGTGGTGCAAATGGTAGATCATCAGTCAACAGACGTAAACCAGTCATCAACGATAACAACGACGATGAATCCAGAGAAGAGGAGGAAATCAAGATTCCAAAAAGATATAAAATCATAATGGATAGAGAATACCTTTCGGCTGTTGTCAAGAAAAATGATGACAAAGGTTATCTAACATTAAGAGCTGAAAGATTGAAATACCATCCTTTCCTAGTCACAAGGAATCCAACTTTGCCTTTCAACGATAGAATCAACGCTACATTGACGGTTATCGGGGAAGGCGAAGAAGCGCAAACACCTTCTTCACTCAATGGTGATGATGATGAGGCTGAAGTCAATGCTGTCGAAGCTACAGAAGAAGAAATCATCAAAGGAAAAGATCAAGCTACGTTGAACTTGGTTGCTGAATTATCTGCAAGTCCAGTAAGATCACTAAGGCGTAAACGAGAACAAGGAATCATGAACGATGGAGATGATGACGATGAGAGAGAAGACTCAGAATTCTCTTTGCCCGAGAAATCAAGAAACGTCAAATCAAGATTTAACGGAAGGAATAGTACTCGATTATCTTCGACAATGTCAAAATCAATCTCACCTCTAAATCCCAGCAGGGGTTTAAGAGGTGATTCAACCTTGCCCAATCTAATCAATGGTAATCATACTCTGACCCTCAAGAAAGAGATCAGGAAATCAACAAGTTTCGACAGTAGACGCAAAAGAATCATGAGTAGTGAGACTGAAGAAGAAGTGGAACAGATTGAAGACAGATCTATCAATAAGAGTGCCATGAATGGTAATGGTAATGGTAATGGTAATGAACACGGTAATGAAAACGGTGATGGAAATCGAAATGGTAATGGTAAAGATCACGAAAATGTGGTCCAGCAAGATGGTGTCGGACATAGTCGTTTAGCAGTTGAAGACGAAATTGGCCCAGCACCAAGCGTTACTGAGTCGAAAGAAGTGATAATGCAAGATGAACATGTTAAGGAACAACACGGAGCTGAACTTGGACACGAGATGGACGCGGAGGGCGAGGATATTGACGCAGAAGGTGAAGATGAAGATGCAGAAGGTGAAGATGATGACGAGTACATCGGGTGAAGTGACATAATTAATGTACCCTTCATGATGATGTATCCTGGTTCTTCATGTCATTGACATACAGATAACAGTGAACAGTGAAGAGACCTGTTCTGACAGCGTCATGGCCTTCCCTTTACACAACGCAGATCCCCTGTAGCTGCTTGCATGCATAGAAGATAGAGACGACTATTCTACTTGAGTTCCTCGCCACTTGTTATTATTTGATTGTTTTTGATTTGTATCTTTTGTATTCAGCGGGATCAAATTTCACTGCAACAATACACGCCGGTTATGAGGATATGCATTGAATAACCGGTTTACAGGACAAACACATAAAAGACAAAAAGATGCCATCTCTTCTTCTTGACATCGGATTCATCTAATCTCTTTCTCTCCTACACTATTCATAAACATAACATAGCAAACAACCTTGGTCCCCCCTCTTTCCTACCTGTACACCACTTTGAGGAGCACTAATCAATATGGCTTTTCCAAGACCCAAACCTACGACTGTGAGCTTCTCCATTTCTTCTGACACCGGTTAGTGCAAGCTGATCCGATCTTGAACACCTAGATGGAGACGTTGGCTATGGTATGTTTGCCTTGCCTGTTGCTTGACTGGATTACTAGGAGCTTTAACACTACTCAGGAAGGAAATAAAACGCTGATGTCGTCGACGACAATGATAACAGGAACGTGCGAATCCATCTTTCAATATCAGGAAGATGTCCGTCGCGATGCACGGTTCAGAGAGAGCTTTGATATTGAAAGAGAAGTTCATGGCCGAGGTGAGTTTCTCTTTGTTACTCATGCTTGGCTCCGCCTTTCTTCATGATGTGGATCATGTAACATGCCAATGGAAAAGTGACTTGAGATCACGGCTCGTGATTGCTGTGTGCTCGATCTACTTCCTTCTGCATGGTACCCTGTCTTTGCACCTGCACAAAGCTATAAATCGAGCATCAGAACTGACGACAACTCTATTCCAGATCGCTCGACATCCAGCCTTCAAACTGTCTGATATACATGATTTATCGAAAGATGAACTGCGAGAAAGGACAATGGAAAAATTCGCTTCTATGGTTTACTTTGTCACCACTGAATCGCTGGAGACCTTTCAATTGAGAATGCAGGTATGTCAACTTATACCAGTAGATCGGTACCTGTCGAACTAAAACATCATCTCCAAATAGCTTATTGGAATCGCCGATCCTTCATTTTGGACTAGATTTGGTGTTGCGTATGGTTTATTCCTAGGTGCATTGAGGAGTGGTGCTACACCCAATCAAATGAGTGAGTAACTATCCATACTCGTATCGTATTCATATTTATCACCCCGCTGCTTCATTTCCATGTCCTCCGTTACTGGTACTGACATGAAGAACCACCATCCAGGCTACTGGATTGACAGAGGTGTGCTCGGACTAAATGGCGTGATCGGTTGTTTCGCAATGACAGAGTTGGCCCATGGATCGAATGTAGCAGGATTGGAAACTACTGCAACGTTCGATCGTGATACAGACGAATTTGTGATCCACACTCCTCATCTGGGTGCTACAAAATGGTGGATTGGTGGTGCAGCTTCTACAGCTACTCATGCTGCTGTTTTCGCCCAAATGATAGTTGATGGCAAGAAACACGGGGTCAAGACATTCGTCACTCAATTGAGAGATACGAAGTGAGCTATCGTGCAATTGATCTTGTCTGTCAGCTCATCCTAACACGAACAGATCTTTCACACTGATGCCTGGTGTAACAATCGGTGATATCGGGAAAAAGATGGGAAGGGATGGTATAGGTAAGCTTGGACCCATGATTAACAATCCGCTGACCAACGCTTTGAATCACGTAGATAATGGCTACATCCAATTCACCTATGTCAGAGTACCAAGAGCTCACATGCTGATGAAGCACACTCAAGTATCCAGAGATGGTGTAGTGACCGAACCTGTGAGCAAGCCTTACGGTCATTGTGCAGCATCAGCTGACGGGTCATGTAGCCTCTCGCTCAACTGACATATGGCGCTTTGTTGGGAGGACGAACATCCATGGTCACCGATTCTTCGAATTCGGCTAAGAAGGTGAGTCAGCAGTGTGTATGACCTGAAAGTCAACTGAAGCTGACGAGCTTTTAGGCACTTACCGTAGCTGTCAGATACGCAGCTGTTCGAAGACAATTCTCCTCTGGGAAGAATCAACTAGAAACACAGTTGTTGGACTATCCCATCCACCAACGGAGATTGATGGTGAGCTAACACATAACTCCCTTCGGACGTCGGCTCATGCTTGTCGTTACTAGCCTCTCGTTGCTCAAGCGATCGCTATCGGTTTCACAGGATTGAGACTTCAAGTGATGTATGAGGACATGACACAGGCATTGGATAGAATGGAACCTTCTGATGTAAGATTCAGCTGTCGATCGAAGAATACTTGCATGAGCTGATCGTCGCGCAGCCTAATCTCAATGATATTCTGGACAAGCTTAAGGAGACTCACGCTACCTCTGCTGGACTCAAGGTGAGCTTCCGCGTGCCACATTTTTTGGGAGCCCAAAGCTGACCTTCAATAGGCGTTCTGCACTTGGGCATGTTTGGATACTATCGACAAGTGTCGTCAATCATGCGGTGGACATGGTTACTCAGCGTAATTCTGAGCTCCTCTCGAACGTAAAAATCCTGGCTGATCTTGCATGCAGATACTCCAACTTCCCGTTGATGTATGCGGACTTTGCTGTACAATGGTAAGCTTGCTGCTGGATAGATTGTGAAGTAAAGCTAATACTATGTACAGTACTTGGGAAGGTGACAATACCATCCTGTCATTACAAGCTGGTCGATCGCTTGTTGGTGCATGGGGAGGTAAGCTGTTTTGCACCCTCCGCGAATTGACTAGAGAAGGAGGAAAAGCTGACCATCGCATATGTCTAGGCGCTATAAAGGGAAAGAAATTGGCTCCCGGTGTAGCATACTTGAACGATTCCTCTCTTTCCTCAGCAAAATCAGATTCCTCGTTATCGTTATCTGATATACAGAGAGCTTGGAACTGCGTCGCATTCAATGTTATCAAGAAGGCTGCAGAAGAATACGTAGCGCTCTTGAAATCCGGTAAATCAAAAGATGAAGCGATGGAGAAGTGCTCGCAGTCAAGATTTATCGCTGCCAAAGTCCACACAGTAGGATACATCTTCCGCTTATTCAGGGAAGCTATCGAAGAGATGAAAGACGATGAAGAGACGAAAACGCTAAGAACTGTCTGTAAACTGTACGGATTATGGCAGATCGAGGAGCAACAAGGTTATTTCCTGAAATGTGAGTGACATTTCTCGCTTGTTCGTGATAAAAGGGTTTTCTTCCTTTTTTTCTTGTACTTCTCTCGTTGTTGTCACTGTGTGAAATCGATTGCTGATTGTATCCAATCTTGGTTTGTCTTTTAGATGGCTACTTCAACGCTCAGCAAATGGACAAAGTCCAAGAATCCGTAGATGCTTTGTGCGCTGAAGTAAGAGGTGTTGCCAGTGAGTTGGTCGTCAAAGCTGAAGCCATCAGGTCAACTGACACATTGATACTCCAGTCCCCCTTGTCGACTCATTCGCACTATCAGACCATATCATAAATTCACCTCTGGGTAAATGGGACGGATCAGTGTACGAGAGCTATTTCGCTCAAGTCCAAGCTGCAAACCCGCCACCAAAGGAACACCCGTATTTCAATCGATTGATCAAACCACTCTTGGAAAGACAGAATGAAGATATGGAAGATCCTGAAAGTGCGATGGGATTGAACGAAGAACTGAAAGAGATTGAAGACGAGAGAAAAGGTGAACAGTAATGGTGGAACAAGATTTCGCGCATGGATGTGCATGTTAAATTGCCTGATTTCGTTGAATTGGATAGGATCATTTTTGTTAAATTAGATGTAGAACGGGATATGTATACCTTGCCATGGCTTACTTTGTGATCGATTGCTTTTATCGACAGTCGGATAAGGAACGAGAGATGGTGGTGTGGGATAGTTGTCATTCAACAATGCTTCCCTCAAACGATACACACAATCACGGGCAAGATGACCCTTGTTCAACGACGACCGAGCGTGTCGGGGGTAGGTGAATGACACTGCATATTTTTCACATCGTTTCATGCATGCTGGGAATATCGATTCACTACATACATTACGTCGAAAGAGCTTTTACCTATTTGATTTCATCGGACATCACCAAGAATTGAACGATATTTCGCTTTTGATTGGCGATCACAGTCAGATCGAATTCTAGGATGTTCAGGTGGCGAGATTGTACTGAAGGGCACATCATTTTGGGTTTACTGTTGAGCTTGATCAGCTGGATATGTCTGTGAGTGATTTACCTTGCTTTTCAAGCTTTGTTGATGATGGAAGCGTGGCATGTATATCACCGATCAAATGGAACAAGCTGAAGTGAGGGCTGTAAACTGATTCGATGGAAATCAGTATCTTGACTACTTTCTCAACACCGTACATCCATGCAATCGATTTCCTTCACATCCCGTCTTCAGCGATTAGTTATGGTTCATTTGGATATTGCAGTCCAACGAGCTGTATTGGACCTCAAGTAGGATATGCGAGAGGAGGGGATATCACTGGATGGTTGACTAAGACTTTAATCCTATTCGCATTAGGTGAGTGCGACTGGCTGCTTGCTAGAAAAGTCGCTGGGAAAAGGAAGAAGAGAGGTACGGCCAGAATATGGCTAAAAGAAAAAAAGGGAGAATGGCAGACAGAGTCTTATACTATATCGATTGATAGTGAAGCTGACGCTCTTGTCCGATATATCCACGTTTCATACTCCCTGTAGCATCAACGTTCATGATCCTAGCTTGGATAACATTAGTACTAAGTTTATTAAAAGTCGGAAAGTTTATGTGGAATCCAGTCTATTTCAGAACAACAGCTGTGAGTGGAGCAGAAACTCGTCAACAATTATTTAGAATATATGCTAGGACAAAGCAATTGGTTTTGGAGCTTTATGTGTCGATAGATTCACTGACCTTCGCTTCTTTGGCTGGGCACTGTAACTTAGTTACTTGGCTCCTTGATGGCTATACTGGCAGAAGCGTTCGCTCTAGTTCTATTCGTCAATGCCAAAAGGAAACATAACGATAATGGGATTCAAGCCAAGTACGGAGCTGCGCTGTGGTTAGGTCTAGTAGGAGCCATCACTGCTTTTTCAAGGTGAGATCACAATTTGATTCGACGTAGACTGTTCTTCACTGGGAAGGGATCAAAATGGACAAGAAGTGAATAAACAAGGGAAACTAGAAATAGCATGAAAACTTGTTGACATTCTATTGAGTTTTAGTCTGATATCATTGGCTGGCAAATACGCTCACTATAATATAGCGCAGCAATTGGTGGTCCTGCTTATCAAGGGAATTACATGTACAGAGCAGACAGAAGACAAGCTTATAACGTGTGAAATATTTGAGAATAGCACAAAGGAGAGTAATATAGGAGTGTGTATTGAAAGCCTGATCGTGAATGTTGTCAACGCTCGAGGTTTATGAGAATAGAGGCAATGATTAGATTGCGGATCAAAACTCACGAGTTCCTGAATACATGATATCAATGATCAATTAAGTCCATTGAGACAAACAGACTAGCCTCGCGAGGTAGACTATTCGAGCAAGAGCTTACAGCTTCTGAATACGATGAACCTCACTGGGTCTTTTCGCTGAGCAGTCAGACAGAGGTAATAATCGAGAGGTTTCCGAAGATTCGGTTTGATACCAGAGCAGCTGCTGTCAATCGTCTATCCGTAAGCTGCTTCGATGCCAGAAACAGATCACGAGAAAAAGTATAGTCCGATGAGATGCATCCTTCTTGATAGAACTACAAGGGAAAAATACAAAGAGTGTAATTCCCTCGCGAGGACTTGGAAAGATCTGTTTCTCATTCTTCCTCCAATCGTTTTCAGACTTAACGTAACAATTGAATGATACGCTTAATCGAAAAGACCGAAACCCATGTCATCGTCAGACTCCTCCTTCTCTTCCTCCTTCTCGTCAGCGGGAGCGGCTTCAGCAGCGGACTCGGCGGCACCACCAGCGGCGGGGGCGGCAGCAGCGTAAGCCTCGGGGTTGGCAAGTCTCTCCTTGAGCTGTAAAATTGACAATGTTCAATCAGCAAAGTGTTCGCATGAATCAAATCAGGTTCTTCAAGAGGGTACAATAAACGAGATGATGGCATCAGTATAAATGATTAAACAATAGATCCATCATTGACATATCCGCGGTTAAGCCAGACTCTGCTAGTCTAGGAAATCTCCAGTAGAATGAGAAAAAATTGAACATCCGAAGATATGTACCGGTGATGAAAAATGGATGAGTGGATGAAAACGACGAAAATGACCGGTGCGAAAAATGTGGTACTCACCTTGGCGGAACCCTCGAACTCATACTCGGTAGCGAGAGAGACGGCGAGGATGTTCTTGTAAGAGTTGACCAACGAGTGAGAGACGGAAGCGATGGTAGGGTAGTTGGTAGCAAGAGAGATGGCAGCGATGGTCTTGATACCTGACATGAAACCGTCGAGAAGGGTCTTCTCCTCAATGTCAAGGACGGAAGAGGCGAATACGGCACCGTCGTCGTAAATTTGGACGACGGTTAAACCGTAGGTGAAAGGAGAGATGTTCAACATGTTCAACAAAGCTGATTCGGAAGAACCGACTTTGGTACCGGCAGAAACGACTTGAACGTCGTTAACGATTTCAATGGTACCTCTGGCGATCTTGGTGGGGATACCAAGAGCTTGGAAGAAAGATGTCTTTCCTGGTTCCATACCAGTGTTACCGGCGGGCACGAAGACATCGTTGGGGGCGATAGCACCAGCTCTGGCAGGAGCGGCAACAACGTTGGAAAGTAAGATTTCTCTGATTTCTTTAAGATCTTGAGAAGTGAAGACGAATCCAACGTTTCCTTTGATGTAAGGCATGAGTTTCTCGAATTGAGGGAATTCGGCAAGGAGACCCCGGATAGCCCTTCGAACCATGGTGTTTTTACCCATGAGAACAACACCCTTTCCTCGGAGAGATTGTCGGATCAAATGAAGTTGTTGAGAAGAAACATTGTCGATGTTGACAACGAAGATTGAGGCTGAGTGAATCAGGACGTCAGTACTTTGTTACGGCTTTGATTGTATGCAGTTTAAACCAAATCTGCCATGAGCCAAATGTATAAATGCCCTTGATAGCGCCAAACTAGCCAGTTCCATACAGCCAACATTCACGAAAAAAAGATTATACTCACGGTATTGCTCAATAAGAGCCCTCAATTTTTCGAAGTAGATTTCCTTGTTAGCTCGAGTTCCACCCATTTTGACTATAATCTAATTTATCTTCTTGGTGATTTTTTTTTTGTTGAGATAGCGTGAAGTGACTAGCCTGCCAATTGATCTCTTGAATGAGTCAGAAGGATGTTTAAAGACTAATCTAGTGATATATGGAGAGAGAAGAGAGAGAGAAAAAGAAAGGAAAAACACAAGGATGTTGATTGATGTTGAAGAAATCAACCACCCAAAGAGAATTTCGAGTTGAAAAGAACCGCGGGATTATAATTTGGTGCGGAAAGTGGGATCATCGGAGTTATGTCAAATGTGGCACTTCTGTGTGAGGGTATGATGCTACACCACGTGGCACAATGTATATTGAACTCATTCACAAAATAAAGAGATACTTTATGAGATGTATGAAATCAATCGTTCATTGTTATTACACCTCAACAAACAACATCACATTCCCGTCCCCCGTACCGCCCATTCACACAAGTTTGCTCCCCCGGGATGGGATGCAGTGTTCATCATCCATTAGAACCTATGTATTTAGGTCAATCATCCTCCCTTTCCTATCCCCTGGACAGCTTACAGCCTCCACTTCAGCAGTTCACCGACGAGGCCGATGTTCGGCAGCGAGCATCTCTCATACGGCAAGATGCAGTCATACATCAACGACTGGATGTCCGCCTATCCCTCGCGAAGTCGACGGTGGTCAGAAGTCAACACAACGCCGGTCCGTATCAACCTATCAGCCAATCAGAGGACATGATCCGCCGCCGTCAATCGAGAGTCAAAGGAGAGCAAAGGCGTATCTTGGGCTTACAGTTCAAGGTAGAAAGGAAAAAACGAGATTGCCCGGACATGCGGAAACGAGCGCGATGGCATTGCAAAGTATTATGCAGGCGTATGGCTTGGGAAAGCTCGGTAGCCAGAGAAGAACAGGTATTACCAGAAAGGAATATGATCAAGCTCGGCAACGAGAACATGGTAAGCCAGGTTCGAAACCCCACGAAAGCGAAGACGTCCGCTGACAGATTTGTATGATGTATCAGATGGACCCTCTCAGGATATGACACTGACAACCTCATCAATAAAACATACAGCCTCGACGCAGATATCAAGCAATACGCCAATACCTAAACCAACTGAACAATCAACATTAGAGAAAGAACAATCATCACATACTGTTCCGCCATTTACAAAAAGCCAACAGGACGACACTCCCTTGACCTCGTTTTCATCTTCACAACCAGCAGCCATCTCTCAAGGATCGACTGCGAAAATTCGAATAAAAGCAACACCGTCAACTCAAATTCCACCTGTGATTCAGCGACTTCTATCTGGACGTTTATTTCGTTTAGCTGTTTTCCATCTCCTATCTACGCCAGAATACGCTATCAACGGTGAATTACTATCGAGTATCGCAGACACGCTGGAACGGGGAGGTGCCGGGAAATTAGCTAAGCGGTTGAGACGAGGATGGGAAGTTTTTTCCGCGAATACCGATAGAACCGACCTGAAAGATGGGAAAAACAAGGAGTTCAAGCGAATGCGATTGTTTTCCGATGCAAGATCAGTCAAAGAGGATCGATTACCCGCGAATCATTGGAACCTCCCCCTCATACCTCCTTCGAAACCTTCAGATACCGTAAATAGGCAAAATGCCTTGACAAATTATTACAATGCTCATTTACAATATCTGCTCACACGTCCTTACCTTTCTCAATCATCTCATATCCCCATCACCGAACAACCAAGAGTCAACGCGTGGCCAGCACCGTCTCCTAATCTGTCTCAACTCCGTAGACTGCTATCAACGGTGAAGACATTGGAGAGAACAAGAGGGTTTCGACCTGATAGGAAAACAGCCAATTTGGTATTAAGATGTTGGTTGAGGTCTGCGGCTCCGAGTGCTTCGCGGGATGGAAATGAAAACTCGTTGAGGGAATACAGGGATAAAGAAGGGAACACCAGATCTACAAGAAAGATGTTAAGTGAAAAAGGGTTGAACGTGAAAGAATTAAGAATGTTATTCGACATATTGAGCAAAATCATATCCTCCAATCGATTGAAAACTCATACCGATATCTCGAATGTTGAAAAGGAGGCAATTGACAGCGATGAGAAGGAGAAAGAATGGGAAGATATCATTCTACCGTTTGGAAAGCCGATCATCAGGGCTATGAAGGGTCTGGGAGATAAGAGAGGTGTAGAAATGGTGAGACAATGGATGGAGAAAGAGCAACTCGCTTTATTGGGCGCGGAGTTGCATTAGATTTTAGAATCAGACATTATAGCATAGTATTTGTATAGCATGGATTAAGCATTTGCATTTGGATCATTTACATCCTTGCTGTTATAGCGTAGAATCAAAGATCTCAACTGTAAATGCTCACTGGTGAGAGGATTGTCCAACAGGTAGACATCTTCACGCTTTCAGTCTATGGGCGTCATATACCAACTTCACCTTCGATCCACCAGTTGTCCGCTTCCCAACCTACACCTCTAATCCTCATCCACTTGTTTCCTTCTCTTCCAGCTCTTACTTCATCCACTCCATCAAGAAGTATCGTATAACCATCTTCTTTAGCAGCTTGCACTACCATTTCGCGCAATTCACCTTCCAGAAATAGGTGATAGTACCTATGATAAACCTTCGGCTCTTCGGGAATGACGTTACTCTCTGCAGGTTCTGATGCTGTAAGAGAATTTGTTGCTGGTTTAGATGCACGATGAGGAGGAGGTTTGCTATATACCCAAGGGACAAGGACGTCTTGTATTTTCTTTTCCACATCTGCGTCCTTCACTTCTTGCGCTTGATTGGCATCTTCGACTCTAGAGGATTCTCCTGGTTGAGCAGCTGGTGGGAGGTCTGAAGTAGCAGTAGAAGCAGAAGCAGAATTGGCTGCGCTGCCCATGGCTCGTTTGGATAGTGTGCCTTGTTCATAAGCCCACACATAGATCATGAATCTTGAATAAGGAGGTGCAGGTGACAACTTTAACGGACGTATAAGTGTCTATCGTGGTGAACAAGCTTATCAATATCGCTCATGATGAATCGGGGTGAGATACCAAAGGGAAGGTGACGAAGAGATTACTACACTCACTTTGACAGATTGTATCCTTCTTTCAGGGGTAGATAGATGATGTATAGCAGCCACAGATATGGCGAAGTCCTATGTCATAAATTGCCAAGATTGGATACGGTCATCAGTCCTCTGATATACTTCGATATTCGTGCTATTGAACCTAGTATGAAAGAGATCATAACTCACAAAAACACCATTTCTCCAACCGTTAAAACATAAATCTCCTCTGACACATTCACCTCGGTTCTCATTCTTAGCTATATCCAGTAAACCTTGACTCCTATCTAGAGCTATCATTTCCAGTCCGGCTTCTCTAGAAGTAGGCAAGTACTTCCCATTACCTGCTCCTGAGTCTAACCCGAGCGCGTTGGGCGGAAGGGAATGAAGGAATGTTTTGATCAAAGGCCATGGCTGAACAGAAATAAGAATTAGTCAGGGTAAGTCTGGAGATTCAGTCAATCTGGACCATACAATATGACCAAGCAGTGTTTCGCTGGCATGATACAATACTCGTCACGAGAGCCTTTGCACTTACCTTATGCCGAGTCTGTGAGAAGTGCCCTGCGATAGCTTCATATACTTCATGAACAGTCTTTTCTTCTTCCTCTGCAGGTTTGACGAATGGTCCTACGGGAACAGGTGTGGGTTTCGCCCGAGGTGTTTTAGGTGCTTTAGCAACTCTAGTTTGAGCGGGCAATGGCAGTGTAGATGGACCTGCCTCGGACATGGCGGAGTATCGGTAAATCTGGAGAACAACAGATGTGAATGTTATGAGCTGGAGTTTGATATTATCATGAGCGAAGACTACTCGTATGATGCGAAATGTGAGACGTAAAAAGTCGATGTAAAATTAGATATTTTAACTTCCGAGTTCCTGACATTTTGTTGTTGACGATGTCCGGCGAGACCGATATCTTTTGACCAATGAAACAACATGTTTATAGCGAACAATTGCCATCTTTGCATTATTGTGCTTTACAATACTCACCTGGCAAGTGGTGGATGATGAGCTTACATCGGGCTCAAGGGTACATGAACGACTCGGTTACCACTCATCCAATCTTAATCACCTCAATATTAGCTGTACTGGTCGGCATCATCTTGTCAAATATGGGATGGTTCGGCAAAAGCGATTATCAACCTAGAGGCAAAGTAAGTGTGTGGAAACCTACGCAAGGTCAATCACATCCCTTGTGAACACCGTTAAGAGAAGATCTGGCCTCGATTATGAATAGCTTGCAAGCAGAATCTAGCTGATCCCAATCTCGCTTGTAGCACTGTTATGTCACTGGTGGTACTCAAGGATTAGGTAAAGCTCTCGCTGAAAGTCTAGTCAAACAAGGCGCACACGTCACTGCGGTCGCAAGGGATGTGGAGAAGGGAAAGAGAGTAGAGGCTGAACTCAGAGTGAGTAAAACCTTGTGAGGAATCATCTAAATGTTTCGACTGAACGCACAGTCTCATTATCACAGGCCCTTGCTCAACCTCATCAAACAATCAACTTCATCTCGTCTGACCTGACAGATGCCGAGTCATCAGCAGCGAGCTTGCAGAAGTCTTCTGAACATTTCGATGGTCAAGCGCCAGACTACTATTTCCTCTGTGCAGGATTCTCTAGACCGAAATATATGGTTGATAGTTCTTTGGAAGATTTCAAATCTGTACGTATCTCCTCTCAACGGAAGTCTGGGGGTAGAGCTGATTGATTGCATAGGGATTCGACGGAACTTACTGGGTGTCAGCGTGGACCGCTCAAGTGAGACTACCTTTCATCATTACAAGAATGAAATCAAACCACTCTGATTATCGCAGTCGTGAAGCATGCTGCAAAATCATACACAGCTCGCTGATCTTTATTTTATTTTGGAACACACAGGCAGCAGTAAAACTTATGGTCAAACAACGCAAAATAGGGAAAATCGTATTCGTATCTTCGTTCTTGGGATATACTACTTTTGCTGGATATACCAATTATTCACCTGGTAAATATGCTTTAAGAGGTGAGTTTCGATTTCCCGTAGTTTCATTTGGAAACCTACATAGGCCTTGCTGCATATGACCATTGAACATCTCAAATCAGCAATCGAACACATATGAGATAATATACTCACGCTTATCATTCCCGCAGGTCTTGCCGATTCCCTTCGATCCGAAATGCTCCTTCACGACATATCCGTTCATATCTTCATGCCATGCGGTATTCAAGGACCTGGTTTAGAAGCTGAGAACAAAGACAAGCCAGCTGTGACTCATAAAATAGAGGAGGGTGATACACCTATACCGCCTGAAGAATCTGCGAAAGCTCTGGAGACTGGTAAATATTGCCGTCGTCTGGTTAGACTTCACGAAGCTGACTTGAGGGATTATACTTAGGCTTGAAAAAGGGTTATTATCAGATTACAGACAATATAGTAGCTGATTTCGCGAGGTTGAGATCCAATGGTGGTGTGCCTTCGAACAACTTTTTCGCAGATACTTTTTACCTTTTAGTGAGCTCTGTAAGTACTATTCCGCAAGATCCTCCTATCATTGCCGCACAATTCGTCAGGACTTGCTGACGTCTACCGCTGAAATAGGTCGGTATCCCCATTTGGAGAATGACAGCGGATGCTGCTGTCAGGAGTGGAAGGAAAGCTGTTCGAGCTGAATATGAGGCTAAAGGGGTATACGATAATCCTGCCAAATAGTCGTTGTCGATATCATGATCATGTTATAAAAACTGTAGTTCGTGAAGATAGCCCTCAGATCCGCGACTTCACCTCGTCTGCATATACTCATCCCGGACATTTGACCTCACCGATATGTACTCGAGTAGTCCTCCTTCATGCATATCAGTGTACATTCATATCGATTTTCGGGATTCGGGTTAATGATGGGTTGAAGAAGCGTACTCGGTGATGTCCGTCTTTAACGTCATCAACGACGGCGGGACAGATGAACTTCGAATATAGAGATACTCGTATAGATCCAAGCTAGCAAAGATCATCTTGATCACCTGATTCTCCACGAAGATGCTTAAGATCGACGGACCGACGGGCCGCATCCAATATGTCATATGCTTCACTCAGTACGATCCTGTGCTAGTATGTAGCTGTATAAATACGGTATAAAATCTGTTACGTCCATGAGGTTCAACTGTTCTGTCGTCAATCTGCAGGAAAGATGGTCTCCCAGCTTTATTATATACTGATCGCTCTACTTCCGTTCTGTCTTGGAACTGTGATACGTCGATGGGATTCTCCCATTGTCAAACTCCCTTACGCTACTTATCAAGGATACCACAATGAATCTTCAGGATTGGATATCTATCTTGGAGTCAGATACGGAGCTTCGACTGAAGGTCAGAATAGATGGAAAGAAGCTCAACCTCCCTTGGATCAGACAAATCAAGGAATACTGAACGCTACTGTGTTTCCGAAACAGTGTCCACAAGGAACTGCAGGTGTAAGTAGATATCCCTGTTTAATGAAGATTATGGGTTGTGCTGACAACCTGTTCGTATCAGGGCATAATCACAGCAGCACAGTACGATCCTTTACAATCGGTAGATTCAGAGGATTGTTTGTTCGTGAATGTATATGCACCACCCAATGCAGACAATTTGCCCGTGTTAGTTTGGATTCATGGAGGGGGCTGGGATCGTAAGTCGACTTCTTCAGTAGACCTCTTTCTACCATATCAAGACTGCTCATCGAAAATGACATCTCGTTTTGTGTACAGATAACTCGGCTAGGGAATTTGACCCAACACCAATGATCAATTTCTCCAATAATTCATTCATTGGAGTGATCATTCAATATCGATTAGCTGCATTTGGATTTTTACAATCCCCATCTATGGCCAAGGATCACGGTTTGAACGCAGGTATAACGGATGCTAGAGCTTCTCTCAGATGGGTTCAACAATATATCGAGAAGTTTGGAGGTGATAAAGATAAAGTCACGATTTGGGGTCAAAGCGCAGGTGGTGGAACTATATTACATTTATTAGCAGCTCAGTCGGAACCCCAAAGAAAAAACGAGAAGTTGTGGAAAAACGTTATTATGAGCAGTCCATATCTGACACCTATGGGTAAATGCGATTCCACTTCCTGGCAAGTGAGTGGTAGCCTTTTCAGCTGATCTGAGCTCTGCGTGTTTCATGCGCATAGCTGATAAGGGTTTGCCAAATCACTAGACGCAATTTAACAATTTCTCTTCTGCGGCGAATTGTTCAGGTGACAACGCACTGGAATGCCTTCGAAATACGTCCACTGATACTTTAAAGACGCTAAGTCATCAATTCGATTCGAAACTCCTTGCTGAACATCCATCTGCCTATGAGCCATGTATCGAAGGTGAAGGAGGGTATTTAATCGGGAATACAGCTGAAAGATTGAAGAACGGTCAAATTCCAAATGTAAGTCAGCGCTTCCTGTAACGGTTCAAGCGAACGCCTTGATATATCTAAGAAGAAGTAGTAGCTTTCATGTTAACATCTTGATTGACGGGCATAGTCTTACATGATCGGTGGATCAAATTTCAATGATGGATCAGGATTCGTTCCTACTTCATTAACACCCCCATCAAACCTGACGAATATCTCAGCTGAAGCAGACTCGAGATTATCTAATTACCTGACAACTGATTTTCCTTTGACAGAAGGCAGTGAACAAGTACAACGTGTATTGGATCTGTACCCTCTCAAGGACTTTGTCGATAATCATGCCAGAGGAGCTGAGATTTATCAAGATGTCATTTTCGCGTGGTGAGTTTCTACATGGGATCGAGGCATGAAACGTGGTTTGGTTGAATCAAGCTAAATATCAATATCACACGTAACATCTCGTGTAGTCCGGTCGATTGGACATTGGATACAAATCAAAATAGTTGGAGATATCTATATGCAGTAAAAGATGCTGTTCATGCAAGAGGTACGTTGTTGTCCCGTCGACAACATTTTGGCGTTACCGAATTGACCTCGCATTTTTATATAGACAACGCATATGAATTCCCTTACTTCTGTAGGTCTACTAATCACTTGATGACCACAGCGCTTATGTGGCTAATAACTTGAGGTTGTAGATAATACACTTTCACCCAATTCACCTACTCTATACTCATCATACATAGGTTCTATCGTATCACTAATTACGACATCTTCTCCTAACAACCTTCGAGATGTTCAGCCAGAAAACGATCCTTCTTGGCCACTATATGTCACAAAAGGGGAATACAAAGTACTCAATGTAACCATCGCCAATATCAGCGATTCATATATCTCTCAAGGTGCTCAGCAGATAGGTACGAAAGAAAGGTGTGATTTCTGGGCGGAAACAAGGATAACAGGGAATTGGTGATCCAGTTCAGCGATCCAATTGAATGGAAACCGTTAGCAGCGGGATCGCCAGAATCTTTCAGGAGCTATTAAATCACGTTTAGCGAAAAAGGCACATGTAACCAATGATCGATAGAAAAAATCTAGCCTGGTGATTCGTTGTTGAGGATTTTTGAAAGCTTGAGTCGCCGAAAATAACACGTTCCTTTGGATGCTGAGATTACCCACCAATCATAGGCTCACATGCTTGACACTCCTTATCATGAGCTTCTAGATCGGCCAATGAGATGAAGAGGTATGACCGGCATTGCCATTTGACCAGTCTATTCCCTCGTCGAGAAGAGATAAGCTATCAAGGGGATTAGGTTTGATCAGCTCATTTTTCGGATATCGATACACCCAGAAAGAACTAATTGTTCGGGATTTCCGACCGTTTATCATTGACACCTCAAATGTGAGCGAGCCGTCGCCTATCCAGTCGGAAAGCTGACAGCACCAATATGCATGAGAATATCCGGCCCGAGACACGTTTGGGACTTGGCATGTGATTCCATCAACACAGGCCGAATTCACATATGGGCACGACTGGAACGGAAACAATAGATATGTAGCATTCTGAACTCCACCGTAATTTTGGACTCCCTGTAGACTATGTGGTGTCGCTGTGATATCCGAGATCACAGCTCTGCGAGCGCAACTGTACGAACGATCCATACATACAGTCGGTTCAATCGATAGTGTAGTTTTCGAAGCAATATTATGCAGACTAAGCTGCACCCTTGTAGATCCATTCTCCACCTTGATAATCCTGTAAACCGGACCAAGTTTTGATCGGATCTTTCCCACCCAAAGCTCCTGTTCCCGAAGATCCTTTGTAAAAGCCTAATACCTTTAGTACTTCAGGTGCCATCTTCATGTATTCTCCTGGTTTACAAGCTAAGACTGTGTTTTCTCCTTGGCGGAAATTATCGCTAGTTGCGAAAAGACCATATATGATTCGCAAAGCAGTTGGATCACTGGGTTCACAAGTGTTCGCTCCCTGTTATACGTTCTGTTAGCAAGAGGATCACCCACATAGACTGTGTTAGACTTACAGCACCGTGGAAAATGTTACCAAGCCAGATACCCAAAGATCCTATGTATCCCGACATCAGACAAAGCAAGCGATTAGTGAAGCCAGCGTCAATTCACCTTTCTTCATCTCGACTGTGCAGCAATCTTCTTGCTTCGGTGCACGATCTTGTGGCCACAAGTGTGAGCCTATGGATGCGGTCAATCAGCTCAATACGCTCGCTAGTAAAGTAAATCGCACTGACCAGGTATCACATGTGTTCCGCCGTTCTTTGCTGTCACGTCAACTCCCGCAACGAACGTGGACACTGAGACGTATGGTCAATCACAGTCAGATCTCCCTGTCACCAGTCCGCTTACCCATAGTAGGCGGTGTTTCCGGTCCGGTTCTTTGTACCATAGATGAGTTGGAATCTCTGGGGCAAGGAATCTGACTTTAAGTACTAAATTCTAGAATGCTGGTGCATCCAGGATATACGACTTACCTATGCAATACTTGATTTCCTGCACCTGGACCAACTTTGTAGGCGATAGATGTGTGAAGCCAGTCTGGGAAGATAATCAACGTTTGAGTGCCGTGACTTTAGTTGGTAGAATACAGGTTACTTACAACTACCCTTTCTGACTTCTTTCTGCTCACCGTACCACTGAGAGCTAACTGTAAGCCTACCAAGAACAGAGATCATGCTCGGTCGCACTTACCTCCCAAGTTTCTGGGGAAAGGAATTCAGCCATGACTGCGGAGGCAGTTTGTTAGCGATAAACGGGAAGTCCGACAGACTTTGATTTCATCGCGAGCTTACCTTGATGCCAGACCTTCCGTTGTAATCTGTGTTTGATACCGATCAGCGTAGATGTCCCCGAACGATTCGACATCGTTGAACTCACAGCTTCGAAGTATCCTCCGGTACGGCACCTATGAGATCGTAGAACACGGTGGTATTCGAAGCTCGAAACCCCTTGAACTTGTCATCGGGCTTAAACTCTCTAGCGGCTTTGTCGAAGTGAGGAGCAGCTTTCTGGTTCAACGCATCGATTTCGTCTTCTGTTGCCTATACCATTCAAAATCAACAAGATCTTCCTGTAATCTGGGAAAGAATACCCTTACATAATCAGATAGCACAATCACACCATCTCTATGCAATATTTCCACAATTTGCGCAATAGGAGCCGTTGCAGGAACAGTTTGTATGGTAGGGATGGATTTTTGAACCATACTTGACGTTGTCGCACTTAGGCTGTAAAACCCTGTTAAGATGCTTTGAGATAAGCGGTAACAAAGCGTTATCGCAACACGAGTGAATCTTTATCTGTCTGACAAGAGTGGAGAGCGCGGCGTCCCAATGGAGAGTCAGAATGATCAGCGGCATAGCCGGTTCAGCCTCGACACTCATGACTTACATATACGAGTAGTGAAAGCAAACTGATCAAGCGCTTCTGAGGGGTTGTGTCAAGTGGTATCTACTGACTCAAAGTATTATTTGACTTTCTCCATCGGTTTTGTCCGTGCCGAAGCGTCCGAAATATGACACCCTGGAATTACAGTACGATGTGAACCGTCGCTAATCAATGGAGGAATCCTGAAAGTCAGTATGCCGGACCGTAGTCTGTCCACCGTTATGGTGTACCATTTGGAGCTACTTGAGCTTCAGGTTTTATCCTTCAGTCGAATCCGATAAGCTGATCTGTCAGAATGTCTCAGGTCACCGCTCTAGCATATTGAGTCATTTATACTAATCTGGCTATTTTTCGAATATTTCATGCTTTCCCTTTTTCCCACCTTCTGTCTCTCTCTCACCGAAATTGATACATTCAAGATGTCAGATAGTAGAACGGCACAGCAGCATGCGATTATGACTGAGTACGACCTGCCTCATGAGCCTGAAGAGATGGATGTACTACCAACTCCACCGCCACCCAAAAATAAATGGGATAAGCTTTATCGGAGCTCCCTCTTTCAAATTTGCGTGGTCTCCGCTCTTGCTTTCTGTGGACCAGCAATGGCAGATGCTATCTCTGGCCTTGGTGGGGGAGGACAAGCGACCCCGTATACTGTCAGTGAGTGATATCCCATGGCGGTCAGATCGCTTTGATCACGATCAGCGCTGAAAGAAGTAAAGAAATTGGAAGACAAAAAAAGATTAACAAAATACTATATTCGTTCAGGTGCCGCACAAGCAGCTTCGTACTCTGCGACTGCTCTCATATCCCTATTCGGAGGTCCTCTCGCTTCTAGGATGGGTATCCGTCTCATGCTCATTATTGGTGCATCGACTTTCGCAATAAACGGTTCGGCATATTATGTCAACTCAAAGTATGGTATTCAATGGTATCTCATTTTTGGACGTTTCCTTTATGGATTAGGATTCGGATTCTGGTACGTCGCTGAAGCGGCTATCATATTGAGTTACCCTGAAGAGGGTCGACGAGGACAGTAAGTCGTATAGGTACCCTCGGTTTAAGACTAAGGAATTCGCTGACAATCTTTTCCAGCTACCTTGCCATTTGGGTAGGCGCTCGTAATCTCGGACAACTCGTCGGTGGCTCTATCGCTCTTTCCAGAAAGTACGTCGTGACTCATACATAAAGTTAAGGCTACCTTTCTGATTGACAAATTTCTGTAGCGCCAAGAACGCAGCCGCTGGAGCTATCGCTACTTCGACTTATCTCATTTTCGTCGGTATCGAGGCAGTGGGTTTCCCAGTCAGTTTCCTCATCTGTTCGCCAGAAAAAGTCAGGAGATCGGATGGAGTACCTATCTTGTTACCCGCTAAGAAGCCAATCAAGACAGAAATGATGTTGTTATGGAAAGCCATCATCCATCCACGAATGATGCTATTCGCTCCCATCGCGTTCTACTCTTACTTCTTGGGGGGTGTGATGTCTACCTACCTCGCCAATTATTTCTCAGTAAGAGCCAGAGCTCTTTCGTCTTTTGTTGTACCAGCATCCATAGTCATGTAAGTCTTCTCACCCCTCTGCTACTCGAGAGCTCCATCATGATAGCTGATGAACCGCGGTGCGTAGTTTCACCGGATTGTACGGTCGTTTCGTTCTTGATAATAAGAGGATGAACCAACGAACTAGGGCTCATGTGGGATTTTGGGTTTTCATGATACCCTCAATTGCCACTTTCGCGTGGATCTGTGCGAATCAAGCCAAATTCTACGCTATGACTACAGCTCCCAAGCATGATTGGGATTCTTCAGGATGGGCCGTAGCATACCTTCCCTTGCTTATTCAGCAGATTTGCGCTTATCTCTGTCAATCAGTAAGTTTTATCGCTCTAGACAAACGTAAGCTCGAGAGATATTGATAGTTTATTTTCGCACTTCAGTACATCTACTGGCTTATATCATGTTTCGTTGTCGACGTTCAAGGGAATGCTCGAAACGGAGGCATTTTCAGATGTGTAGAAGCTGTCGGTCAAGCTGTTTCTTACGGCATCAATTCCAATGTGAAAGCCAAATGGGTTCCCCTGTGAGTTTTCTACCTTCAATGGAGCCTGTCGTTTGCATCTAACGGTCATGCGGATTTCTATAGTGGTATCAACTTTGCTCTTTGTATACTTTGTATATTCCCTACCATGATGGTGATTCAGACAGTCCCTGAATACCGGGAAGATGCTAAGAATAAGCCTAGTGAAATCACATATGGTGGAAAGAATGACGAAGAACACGGAATGAATGATATGTCTAAAAAGCTTTAAGCTAGAGACATCTATATCTACCATTTTTCTTCAGCCTGCTCTACCTGTGCTTCGTGAAAAATAACGCACTGCTTTCTGGTTTGTAATTTTCATTTGTCGTTTCGATGCAACCAATTTTAGCCACAAACCGCATTATAAATACAGTTTCATCAAATTTCGTGTATTATCGTATCACATGCTCCGAATCGGTCATCGATGAGGATCCCAGTGCGTCGTTCCCATCAACAAGAAGCTCTCGTATGGAGCTGATCTGTCTTCTAGTGAAGGTTGGAAAGTCTGTGCTGAGGCATAGGCCCTTAGGGCATAACGGAAGTAGCAATCGCTGAATCATGGATGGATCAGCTATTGCATCGCAAAAATACTGGACAGACGAATTGTATTGGGGGAAGGAGCTTACTTTGCAGCTGGACTTATGTAGCCTTCCCTGATCATCTTCCAGTTATTATCCGCAATCCTTCGTACCTTTTCTTCATTTTTTGGATCTAACAATTCTTCCATCACACTAGGGAGATGTTCTTCCAAGGGTCTCTGAACTTCTACCATGTTTTGATTGTCATCCCCGTCTTGTGCAACGAATAGATGATGATAATGCTGTATATATTCCATTTCATGTGTGACTATGACAGAGCGGCATTGCTGAAGGTATCTATTTCCATTGATTAGGTTAGCATTCTGGCATACATGCCAACACCCCAAAAAGGAGACTATATTACGCAACGGGACTCACTTCAATCGACCACTATATGCCCATCCTTCTACGTGGGCCAAGAATGCGTATTGACAATGTTGAGCTGGACTCTTCAAGTCTCCATTATTCTTCTTCCTGCCTTCTTCATCTTGATTTATAGCTCCCCAATCAAGCGCCCTCACGTCTGACCACGGCTGATTCTCACTTGCTCGAAGTAATTCCTGTACTACCATTAGAATCGGCAATCTGACTCAAGTCTGTCACATTACTCACATGCCTGACTTCCACCTGTGGAACACCTCTCCAAAACAACTGTTGAGTCTTGTTCTCCCAGCTATCATGCAGTACATCCATATCATCACCCAAACGGAGACCTAGATCATGTTCGTACGCTAGCGTCTTGCTTCTGACTTCGGTATATGCCCCTACCCCAGGTTCAGGCCAAGAGAAGAAACCGAAATCTACACGAAAAGATATAGGATCATGAGCTCTCCATTAATGAGAAACAACAAATATTCTAGCTCACCTGGCATCAACCACAATGCTGTTTCTTCGGATTTTCTGTCAAGCACAAATCGAGGATGATCACCTGACCCTGCATCACTGGTTTGAACGACGAAACTGTAAGATATGTAAGCGTGACTGTAACTAAAACACGTACTTTATTCGGTCACTTACTCAACGTCTGGCAGCGGCTCCGGACTCGTCAACAAAGTCGCATATACTGCAGCGATAACGGCTTGGGTACGAGTATTGATTCCCCCATTAAAAGCTTTCACGAATAACTGAGATCCGCACAGACAAGACATATTCAGCGTCACGATTGGTACTTCCCAAGTTTGGCAAACGAGTTCAAACTCACCTTGTTGTTCAAGATTACTAATCTGGCATTCCCTCCATCTGTTTCGGCCTCATCGACCATTCTTTTACTTATACCTTTTCTTGCATGATACCATGCCTTCGCCCTATCTGCCTCGTGGTAAAGCTTGGGATACCTTTCTATACATTGATCCTGTGACAGATGTCGATTTTCAGATTCCGATGGATCAGGTGGGCTCAGATTGTATGCACTGGGTAGAAATGACAACCGTGGTCGATCTATTGAAGGTTCTCTGGTGAATTCCAAATAACTTCCTAGTAATAGTAATACGGATACAAGTATATATATGACTAGATTATAACGAACAAGAGCCATTATTTGAGAGTGAGAGCCCGTCAACCAATAGCTTTCAGCGCTTTTGTGTGTTTCATGAATAGAACGTTCGAATATGCATCAACAAGCTCTGAATTTGACATCTGCTCCTCACAAACCTGTTTCTCATGTGCTCGTACTGCTTAATTTTTTTATCGAATGTCCGCAGTTTGGAGAGCATCTCATAACATCACTTTTACGTACTGGGAGATTTGTAGAGAAATCTACGAGCAAATGGTCAAAATGATGTCAGGTCAAATACCACGGTACAGACATTCCCAAATAGCCCAAACCCAGGACAACCCGGATTGATTCGCAGGGTTTATGCCTTTGCTTGACTGTTTAGACAGTTGTACCTGACGTGTGAATTCTCCCGAGAACAAAACTGTTGTATATTTTCCTCTAAACTTACTTTTCTGGATCCAGGGAACAGAACAACGGGCAGTCGATCATTCCTCTCACCGTCGCTGATGGAAAGGACACTTTTTCTATTTTCAGCTCCTGAAATCGCGGTGATGATTCTTGTGAAACCCAGAAATATACAGATTTTCTACAGTTCCCGCTCAGTATTTGTTCACCTTTCACTTTTCCCCCTTCTCCGCTTGCCATGAACTTGCCTTGCTTGTTTGTGGTCCACACCTCCATCCGCTCTGTTTCTGATCCCCCATCTCACTCCCGCTTGCTGCCTCGCTGTGCCGACCTCAGCCCTCCTCGTTGTCGCAACTGGCGCTTTGAGGACCTATCTGACGGATCTTCCAGAGGGGACAGCGGTGTGGCTACATGATCGTCTCTCTTACATTATCATTGGTTTGCGATGAATCTCTCAGAATCCTCCCTTCACAGAGACTATTTACGCGTTTTTTCCTCTTGATGTTATCTGATGACGTAATAAACATATAGGGGTTTTTTCCTACATTTCGCAGTTTCTAATTTTTAATACAGGGCCTGATTTTTATATTTTCACTTGCAACAAACGTTCTTCGACATCTCTCTTTCTGATCTTTTTCGATGCATGATAGATAGATAGTTTATCTACAGAAGTTTCAAAGTAGAGAAAAAAAGAGCATTCGACGTGTTTCAACCTAACAATCCGCTACAGAATCAATCAATCGATCAGCAATCACCTATAAGCGGAGACCAACGACATCATGTCCGGAATAAACACACCTGTTTCGAGTACAACAACATTTGATTCTCAGCACTCTCGTCAAAGTAGCCTGAAGACCGATACGTCCGTCGAAGACGAAGTGACTCAAGTGGAAACTTTAGTCATCGGCGCTGGACCTGTAAGTGCATATCTATATTTAGCATGCGTCAACAGACACTTATCGTTCGGCCTGTTATAGACTGGATTAGGAGCAGCTACTCGTCTTCATCAGCTTGGTAGACCATACCTCATCGCAGATGCAGCCGAAGCTCCAGGTGGATTAGCGAGTACAGATTTAACCAAGGAAGGTTTCTTCTTTGATGTCGGTGGTCACGTTATCTTCTCGTAAGTATCACGATAAACATGATCTACATGAGACGTTTGAGATCTACGTAGCTGCAGCTGATCATCCCGACATGAACGTCCGCTCAACAGGCATTATGCTTATTTCGACGATGCTATAAATCGTGCCCTACCTAATGCAGACGATTGGAGTACGCATCAGAGAATCAGTTACGTTAGAGTCGCAGGAAGATGGGTACCATGTAAGTTCTCGTCATTGATCTGACTTCTGAAAGACAAGCTCTTTGATAACACAGCTGATATATTCACGACTTTGTCAATCCTTCTCTTGCAATGCAGATCCTTACCAAAACAACGTAGCTCAATTACCGCTTGATCTTCGTGTCAAATGCATCGACGGTCTATTAGCAGCTGCCGAACATCGAGCTCAAACTCCAGGACATAAACCAAAAACCTTCGATGAATGGATTATGAGAAACGTGGGTGAAGGAATAGCGGATTCATTCATGAGACCTTATAACTTCAAAGTATGGGGAACCCCGACCAGCAATGTAAGTGATCTTTTTTGGTGACTCTAATACAAGTACCAACATGACACTGACACCGCATGTCATGTTTCTAGATGCAGTGTAAATGGTTGGGTGAAAGAGTCGCGGCGCCTAATGTTCGAACTGTAATCAAGAATGCTTTGACAGGGGAGACAGCAGGGAATTGGGGACCTAATGCAACGTTCAAATTCCCAATGAAAGATGGTACAGGTGGCATTTGGACTGCTGTAGCTGCCAAACTTCCTACAAAAACATTCAAGTTAGGTAAATCAGGTCAAGTAAAGAAGATCAACGGACCGGAGAAATTGGTTGAATTTGATGATGGCAGTAAAGTGAAATATCAAAATTTGATCTCTACGATGGCTTTAGATGGTTTATTGGACTGTTTGGATATTAATTCATCCAGCTCAAATACAGTTCCAAAGATGAAAGTCGCCGCAAAGGAAGGTTTGGTCTATTCAAGTACGATCGTATTAGGTATCGGAATCAGAGGCACAAGACCCGAACGTATAGGTGATAAATGTGAGTGTTGATAGCGTACTGTACAATCCAAAAGGATTCACTATCTGACCATGCACTGTTTCGCTGACTTTCGTCCATGTTGTAGGTTGGTTGTATTTCCCAGAAGATGATGCTCCATTCTATAGAGCAACTATTTTCTCCAACTATTCACCTTTCAATTGCCCACAATCCGATATCAAGTTACCCACCTTAAGAAAGGCAGACTCATCTTTACCATACGACGAAGATGTCAAGGAGGGTCCATATTGGAGTATTATGCTTGAAGTTTGTCAATCTTCTGAAAAGCCTGTAAACCTGGAGACATTGATGGAGGATACTATACGTGGATCAGTATCAACTGAATTGATGCTCCCTACTGATGAAATCGTCTCTTTATACGAAAGAAGGTTCGATCACGGATAGTAAGTGTTTCGTCCAGTAGGCAACATTTGAAATCAATGGACAAGAGACTGACATGATTCTGTTCAGTCCTACACCATCACTAGGTCGAGACGGAGCGATCTCACAGATTCTTCCAGGATTGAAAGAAGAATTCAACATCCGTTCAAGGGGTAGATTTGGGTCATGGAAATACGAATGTGGTAACCAAGATCATTCATTCATGTTAGGTGTCGAAGCTGTCGACAACGCTTTGTTCGGTACTCCCGAAATGACTTTACATGAGACTGATTGGGTCAACGGAAGGAAAAATCTCGAAAGAAGGCTTCTATGATCGGAAGCACGGTCACAATGTGTCTACTGAACGATCGCCCGCAGGTACGGTGCAAACACACAGGAGAAGAATAAGGCAAAACAAAGAAATGATGGACACTTATCACAATAATACACGCAAGATAAACCATACTATGATAACACAACTCTTTACATATATACCCCTTGCTTCCAGACGGATTCATACACGCCACCTAGAGCATACTTTTAACATTTTATTTGCATATATTACAACAAAACATGCATGTATCATATATAGTTTGTGTGTGTATTGTATTGTCAGCTCAATTTCGTGTTCATGTTCGTGTATTTGATTTTGTTTTTCTCTATCAGTTCATTTCATTGTAATGTTCGTTATTGTATTCTAGTCTAGACATTGGCAGCTAGTCCCTGGCACTGCTTCTTCACATGATTTCTCCAAAGAAGGATCTGTACAGCCGAATATCATAGGCCATGATCTTTCCAGTGCGTGGCCTTTGAGATGAGTCAGCGCCGCGTACAGATTTGGACCGAATATATGCACCAACTCACCTAAAGTGGGATTTGTCGGTTCATTATTCCACCAACCTTCTTTCCATATCCAATGGTCACTTGGTTCGTGAAACTTGTCTCTCAAGTTAACGTAAGATTTAAGAGAGTTTTCTAATATCCTTTGACGAGATACGATGAATTGACCTGCCCATGTACCCTGTTTTTGGTTTTCCACCAACACGTATCAGCAACATAAACTGAAAAAAGAATGGGGGGTGGGTTATAGAAGGGAGAAGAAACAAGAGAACAAAAACTTACGAGAACGGATTCTGGTGGACAGAAATCTTGCCTAAACATACTATATATATCTGCCATTCTAGGATGAACTTGACCGTGTGTATCATTTCCGCATATATGAGAAATGTATACACCGAAAGATAAGAATCCAGTGTTAGGTTGAAAACTCTTTTCTAAACGGGGTAAGAATAGCCAATCCCACGCTACGTGAGGCTATGGCAAGCAAAAAACGTATCAGCTTTGACTGTTTCATTTTGTCCAACGACCAAGGACACTTCCTGCATGCCTGCAAGGCACATCGAGGCACAGTGACGAGGAGAAAAACTCGTTATGATCAAGGCAATATACTCACTTGCATAAATATCGTATGCTGAGCCAAGTTGGTGACTGGATTTTCATAGTTTCGAACTATATGTGACTATGGACCATATGTATCAGTATGGTTTTCATTTATGTCTTAGACACATGGAACAGAAGACAGTGGATACTCACTAGATACGTTTCACCTTCTCTACCGACATTTTCGATTTTAACAACTTCATCTGACATATCCAACATTTCTTTCATGGTGTCATCATCGGTCTCTCCCTTCGAATATATGATGACTCTTCTGGATTTTTTAGTCGACAATCTATCCAGGACTGAAGTGACTGATTTTATTGATTCTCTCATGATATTTACATCTTCATTGAAATGAGATATAACTCTGTTTATGCCCAAATTCTCAGATATCAGTACTGGTTCGTCAATCCATGACTTCACGTCATATCTAACATGGATTTATTGAAACGAGGATATCCAATACTCACATATCCACGTCACTGATCGATCGCCAATCTCCATTTCTCAACGAATCAGCATTTGCCGCAACGGAAGAAGGCAAGCTGTTGATAAAAATTCCAATTTCCAGTTATCAACTACAAATCCCACTTGCTACTAGGTTTCACAGTTTGTCGAATTGGTTTGTGACTCACATGAAGTTATAAGATCCGACAAATGTATGCGTTATGAGCAATATCACGCATATTATAACCACTAAAGCTGCAGATCTCTTTTTGGGCGAAGTCCATATCTTGTTGAAATTATCCTTGACTGGAGGTGGTATGGATTCTGCGAAACCCATTTTCCCCTATGTGTGATCCGGCTCCAAACACTTAGAGGATTGGTGTAGTATACTCGAGAGCAGTTGCCTCGACTGAATGATCACTTTCAGATTGATTGACTCGCTATTGTATCTGTGACAATGGTCTAAGAGTATTTTGTAAGGAAAGTTCAAAATATGATTCGAATGAAATGTCATCATATGATATCGATATCACCAAACAACGCCGTAAAAAGATAAAATATCATGAAAAGTTTTCTACTACGAGTAGTTTATTTGGTACTAATTTTCTCAGAAATCTACCAGCAAAAATTAAATCTCCGATTCGGGGAATTATAAACTTAAGTAGTGAAATTAAGTCTTTTTCTTGTTTCTTGAGAGTACTCGTAATAAAATGGGGGAAAGAAAGTAAACGATCTTCCTAGTCTTCCATGATTCCATTGCTGAGTCTAAGAAAGCCTTCGGTTTTATGAGAAAACGGGTTGCCGTCTAGGTCGCGTCAAGAGTGGACACATGAGAAACCTATTGACCTATTATGTGGCTGCGTCTTTGCTTTGCGCATTCACATCGCCGCTATGCACTGCTCTCCAGAATCTCGCATTACATGCATATTTCGAAAAGGGTGAGGTATTGAGGGGATACCAACAACGGTACAAGTTAAGAGTCCGTAGACTTGGACACGCGGTCCGGATACAAACTGATGAACTGACAGTAGTCTACAAAACTTATAGTTTGGCTCGAGAAGAGTTTGCTTTTTTCAAGTATTTCTCAGCCAAATCAGAAGCTTTCTCTGCTATTCCCAAAGACCCTTGGAAGCTAAAACGATTGTATCAGCTCTGGAGTTCCTGACTGCACGCAGGACAGGGGTTGATGTGAGATTGGATAGTACAAGTGGAGAGACCATGTCAGAAAGTCATAATTTGAAAAACTCACCCTGCTGATCCGACTCCATACGCATGAACGACTGCTACTTTCCTACCATAATCCGTTGATTTAGGGGCGACCTGATTTGAGCCACCTTGACCGATTTGTCTTTGTTCCAATTCGATTCTTGCACCTCCTTCTCTGGCAGGTCTTAGTCCGACGTTGTGAGCCACGACTTCTATATCTCTCCAGCTTTTTCCATTCGGTCCAGCAAGTGCGGGACAGAGATTATAACAATCCTTCAGGATTCGTTCTGCTTCTTTCAAGTCCGGTAATGTGGAATAATTTGACACTAAGTAATGTCCACCGAGAACAACGTGTCCGGAGGATCCAGGCCGAGGGATCATATACGCCGGTTCTGGGAGCGGTTCTAGGGGTCATTAACGGTTAGCATCGAACTAAGGTAGTCTGCGATACCAATGGGCAAAGGGCCAACGACAGAAGATCAACGAAAGAAGATGAGACCAAATTCACTCTCTCCAGGTCCCAATGGAGCCGCATTGAACCCTTCCGTGTGCATTATACATTCTTTCACATTTGGGGCTTTGACCAACACTGTCTGACCTCTGGCGGGATACACTTTTGCATCTTCAACACCTATCAAAGTTTTCGCTCCCAATCCAGATGCGTTTATGACCAAGTCGACTTTGCCGATTTGAGGGATGTTGTATACCTCATCGAGCGATGATACGCGAGCTCGTATGACTGGTATACCAAGTGCTCTGACTTGTTTACCTAAATATGCGGTATATTCGGGTGCATGGATGATATACGATTTGAATTTGGTACCAAAGGGTTTATTACCTGGTAAAGGGTTTGATGATGTTCCAGCGACTTGTTGAAACTGTCACATGAGTGCATCAGAAAAGAGCATTCGAGAGATTTCAAAAGATTTCAATCACATCATTGACTCACGTCTGCGACCAAATCCTTGAACCAAGGTTCACTTCCTGATGGCTTCGGTCTCTCCCATACGTTATAAACCTGAACTTTCTCACATAGCTCGGGACGTTCTTTGGCCAATTTGTCAAGTCCTAAATAAGTGATTCTATCCCATTCTGCAGCTGGGTCATCAGGTCCAGTTGCAAATGAGAACCAATTACAGCCCTAATTTCAACCCCATAACATGAGTCAAAGGACTCCATCGGCGAAAGGATTTGCTTTGACTTGACTTACTGCCCATGGACTAGCGAATCCAACACTGTTTGAATCCTCAGCAAGATCTTTAGCTACGATTGCCACTTTGACACCCCTTTGATGTAGCTCTCGAGCGATTGATAATCCGAGTACTAAGGGAGTGGTTCAAGTGTCAATGAAATCAGATACGGGCTTGAATCAGAGGATAAAAAGGAACTTACCGCCAGAGCCAAGAACAACAGCGTCGTACATCTTAATCAATGGTTTAAGCGGAAGTGACGATGGGATTGTGCTAATGCAAAACGAGAGGAGGAAAAAGTGGTCTGATCAGGTTAGACCGATCGTCTTTATATCCGTTTCGATTGACTGAAAGGAATTTGCTTCTGAGTCGTATTTTGAATCTCTGGTCTCATCCCATCCGAAATCTAGTTAGAACGGTGAATTCCTTTGTCGACGGCATTGCCGAGATCTCCCAGGTACATGAACAGGATACCTATCATGCGAGTATTATTACTATTACTCTATTATTATGTATTACCCGGCCTGATATCTGATTCACCGATGCAAAAGCAGGTTTAAAAGACATCGAATCATTACGTAATCAAACAACCCCTTCTTTTCCATTTCCCCCTTATTTTCTCTTGTTTTGGTTATTTCTCTTTTACCTTTTACCCTTTCCCCTTCCCATTCCTTTTGCTTCTTAATCGACCGATATATCGGTCTTTAATACGATAAGTCTGAACACCAAATCGCATCGTTAATCCTTAGGCATCGTCTGCTATCATGCAGCAGCAATCAGATATACGTAAGAGGGCACACCAGCAGCAGGACTCGCAGGATCAGGACGAAGATGATGATACACCCAAGAGACGACTCGGTAAAGTAGACCGAGGTAGAGAAGCATGTAACGAATGTAGGAGACACAAGGTGGATTACGATATCTTGCTTGACTCATGCATATGGATACCAAACTGATCAAGGCTTTCCAACACGCACATTAGATACGATGTCACCCTCACGCGGATGACCCACAGCATCTCTTTCCGTGTTCGAGATGTGAAAGAATGAACCTTGCTTGTGAATTCGCAAAGCATAACAGAGGAAGAAAAAGGAAGCGACCGTGAGTGACATCTGCACATGCGATTATCTCACTTGCCGCAATACGATTGTTGGAAGTACGAGTAGATGGTAGATGGCTAATCCCATTGCCCGCAAACTTAGACTTCCGTTACTGGCCGGAACTTCATTTCCCGAAGATGCGGCAGCACAGCAAAATGCAGGTCCATCTTCCGGCTCGAAGTCAACCTATCTTGAAAGCGGGACAGATGGCACGACGCAACTCAGATCTTTTGGTGATCCCAGATTCCCTTTTATCTCCAATGAAACTGACCTCAAACCCAAATCCAATCAACATTACAGATCAATAGAGAAGGAAGATGTTTATCGTCCATCTAGACAAATGTCTTTGAGGCATATGGTGGGAGAGGATACTTCGCAAAGCGAGGAATCGAGCGACGAAGACGAGCAAGATCAAGTGAAAGAAAACAACTTTTCTGCGATGCGTGATAGTGGAACCGGTCGTGATCATGGCGCAGGTTCAAATCCCGGGGTTGTTGCGGGCAAGGGAGAGTCACATCCAAACAAGAAGTCTTCAGCGAAAGGGAAATCGGTTCCGACTCGAGGTCCTGAGTTGGTAGATGATCCAATCAGAGCTGGTTTTGTTGATGAAGGAGAGGCCAGAGCTTTATTTCACTTGTAAGTCCTGGTCTCGTATCCCCGACTCGTGCTTCCGGTCCTAACGCAAAATCGCGGTTTTAGATACATGACGCACTACAACAGTTCAATGCCTCTACTCGACCCGACTCTCCATACCCACGATTTTGTTCGAGAGCAGTCATCCTTTCTGTACACATCCATTCGTACGTTATCTAACATCTGCGCCCTGGTTCTCACCGTGCTGATATGTTCAAAGTATGCGTTACGTCCCGTTATTTGTCCTCGTTAACTCCTCACACGGGTGACGGCTCGACCATCTCACCGGAATCTGCCCAATCGGTCCATCAGCAAATCTTGGTTCTTGCCCGAGATCATATGACATGGGCTTTTGCCGAAGCTATCGCTAGCATTGACGTGGTGCGGGCAATGGTCATTTTAGGTCTCAACAAGGAACCAGAGGATGACAAAGCCGGCTACCATATCAGCCGAGTAAGTTTTTCATCTTTTGAAAGATCTGATATCGCACTGATCACTGTCGTCTTTCTCCTAGGCTGTCTTGCTGGGCAAAGAATTGAACCTTGGATGTATCCTTACTGTGGAAGAGATGAATAAGTTGACGGAGGAAGAGCAAAGGAGATTGAGGTCTAGGCAACGGGTTTGGTGAGTTCAACTACCACATGATCTATACTGCCAGAATATCTTACACTAACGAAAGTACACAGGCTATGCCTCTTCTTCGCGAATTCAATCTTCAATATGCAATTCCAGCAACCAATGTTGATCCAGCAATCAGATCCATTAATCGCTACCGCGTGAGTACGCAAGTGACGTGGATACCCACATGGCTGGGACGTGCGCTGACAATTCATCATTCCACTTTTGCTACAGTCATCATTGGCTGAAACGCGCTAGACCTGATATGATATTGCGCGATACTCAGCTAGTATGCTCAATCGAGTTGCGTCGCAAATACTTACATTATCGTGATCTTCTTGTGGGCTCAGGACCAGTCGAAGCATCCTACCGCAGTGCTCTTTCCTTGAGCTTGTTGACTAAAACAATGAATCAGGATTGGGACGTGTGTTCAGAAGCTTGGATAAGGGATATCATAGATGGTGCGTGCATAATCGCTCCTCTAATTTCGCTTTTGCAATGTTTCATCAGACCCATCACACGAGTCTTCATAGCTGAGCTGACCACTCTCCAGTTGGTGGAACGTCTAGTCATGTCAACAAACCTCGAGTATGGACCGCGTCTTTACGACTCAACCTGAACCTGTTGATTGTCAATCAAACTCTTCGACTGCCACCTCAAGATCAAATTGACCTCGGCTCCCCTTCTTCCATACCCGCCTTTCATCATTGTTTGAATGCTGCCACTACGGTCTTGATGAGGATCGAAAGTCTTGATAGGACTCAATTAACTTTTGCCTCGGATACTTTCTTGCATTTTGCGCTTTACGCTGCAACTCTGCTTTCAACTGTGAGCTGTCCCATGTCAATCGGTCTCCTGTCTGAGCTCGACTGATGGGTCTTTGTCCGCCTAGCTGTGTCGTGGACAACATCCTTACAAGTTTGAAACTCATGAGGTTGATCACTGCCGACGTCTGATCACAAAAGTGGCCGATGCGCTAGATGCGGCATCCGCTTACGCATCTGATTCGCCGACCTTACACGCCTGGTACCTTCGACGACTTTGTCAGCTGCTTCCACCACCATCATCCTCCAACAACATGGTCATGCCCACGGGATTGTCCATATCGGCTCCTACAACTGATCAGACCTTGCCACCAGCAACGGCCAATCCACCAATCGATCCCGTACTTCAAAATGTTACCACAAATATGCCAGTCGATCCAGCTCTGACTTCTGGCTTAAGTAATGAATTAGATTTCTTTTTGAGTGATTTCCCTTGGGTAGGGCTAAATCTTGACACGCCGATTGCTGCGGTACCTCAGCAAGGAAACAATCAATGGAATGGGGGTGATGTGCAGAACTTGTTCGCTGATATAGGTGATCATTCACTAAATGGATACCAGACCAATGGAAACAACAATCAAATCCCCATGGAGATGCCTTATGGTATGGGTATAGGGATGGGTGGGATGGGAATAGGGAGTGGAAGTCATCTGGGAGGGATGAATTTTGGAAATGTCATGCAATGAACACGCAGAACGTGTACTGAGACTGTAACCTTTTGTTGCCATATTATCATGTACATGCAGTGAGCGAATCATGTTCCAAATACCTGATTAGCGAGTGGGGCAAAACAATTCGGTTAAAGCTCTATTATGTCCGGGCGAATTCAGAGTGATATTGGCATAAGAGTTCTGAAATATAAGTGCCAAGGAAAAGCTTATGGGGTAAATTTAGCCTCCTCCATGGATCCTAGTACAGCTTCATCTCTCCTAAATCTCACAATCTTCGGGATTCACTGGTTGGCTTAAGATGCCTTTGTCGGTATTCCCCCACTCTCTGAAACGTGATAGGAGCTGACCAAAAGTGGAGATCAAGTCACGTCACCTTTTTAAGCGAAGTGGGGTGCGATATTTCCGGCGGCTAGACCGCGTCCCGGTCTTCCCGTCCTCTTTCATGATCTAAGGGATTCTTGGAGCTCACAAACACGATGGGACATAAAGTGGGGCACTCGAGTGGGGGAGCGGATGTTTTGCGCGTCTGAGAATAGATAGGAAGGAAATGCCCGCTAATTGCCTCTCGCGATACCGCATGGGATTTTGATAATACCAGTCGGCTTTTCAGCGATTCAAGTCAATTCCAGACACTCAACCTCCTGTTCAACTTATGTCTCCCTATATATTGTGATCGACAAACAGATTGTCCTTTCCGCTTTATCTTCAACTACTGGAGCGTTTTCGTACAAACCGCAAGACAATATGGCATCTCCGCAGATTCATCAGCCTAAAGTAGACGATCTCAAGATATCGGATCAAACAGTTGAGCATGTAGACGACGATCATCATGCTATTGAGAAATACAATGATCATGTAGATCGTCATCTAGCTGTCAAGTGTCCGGAATCTATCAAGCATTTAAATCAAGAAGAGCTTCGAATTTTAGATAGAGCAATCACAAGGAAGATCGATTGGTTACTTATGCCCGTGCTTGTTTGTCTTTACATCCTGTAAGCTTGTCTATATTCCCACAAAAACAATTTCCGAAAGTCCCCTATATGATTGGAAATTGGTCTGATCGTGTTATCCCTGTATAGAAATTACTTGGACAGACAGAATATATCGAGTGCTAAAATAGCTGGAATATCAAAGGATCTGAACCTGTCTACTACCCAATATAATACGGCAGTATCCGTTTTATTCGCTGGATACGTTTCACTCCAGATACCATCAAATATGATTGTTTCTAAAATCAAGTATCCCGGTATATGTGAGTACTCATGATATGTTCGAACCGAATATGCGGAGGTGGACTGACACATTCCTGCACCATGTTCAGACATTTGTTTCATGTGCGGAGTTTGGGGCTTGATTTCAGCTTGTACCGGTGCGGTACAGTCTTTCGCGGGTCTAGCAGTATGTCGAACCATGCTAGGGTGAGTATATTTCTAATAAGTCCTCCATCATCCCATTTGCCGTAGATCTTCGTGAATATGATTCTGCATGGGATATGCAAGTCCAAATATAGCCCAGGAGCTGACGTTCTCGTACAGATTCGCGGAAGCTGCTTTCTTGCCAGGCTCAATTTTCCTTGTATCATGCTTCTACACGAAACAAAGCATGGCTCTACGATCAGCCATTTTCTATTCCGGATCTCAGATAGGTAATGCTTTTGGTGGATTATTTGCTTTAGCTATATTGGAGCTCGATGGCGTGCATGGAATTGCAGGATGGAGAGTAAGTCTCATCTTTTCTTTCACTGGAAGGATGTCCCTGTTCAAACTGATCTCATCTATTTGTAGTGGTTATTCATTGTCGAAGGTGTCATGACCATTGGTTTAGCTGTCATATTCGCTACATTTATTCCTAACACACCAGAAACTGTTAGATGGCTCACGCCTCAAGAGCGAGAGCGGTTGATTTATAAATTGCAAATCGACCGATCATCAAAGGACTCCACCGACGAGGTGACAGTGTGGACAGCCTTCAAAATGGCAGTGACAGATCCTAAGACTTGGCTACTATGTTTGGTTCTGCAATTAGACTTCATTGCAGCTTCTGTTACCAATTTCTTCCCTGTGGTACTCGCTGGGCTGGGCTTTGTGAGTTCTTACATTCTCATTACTTATTATTAGCACCTCGTTACCATAATTAGAAGACAGCGCCAACTGACATTGGTGTAAATTCTCTTCGTAGAATCGAACAATCACACTCGCCATCAGTTGTCCACCTTACGTCATCTGCTGTTTCGTGATCATCATCAACGGTTGGCATTCGGACAAGAAGAACGAACGTACATTACATGTTATCATACCAATGTGTTTCATTGTTGTCGGAAACGTCATTGCGGTCTCAACAACCAGTACCGGTGCTCGATACTTTGCTATGTGTATATTACCATCATCCTTTTATGCCGCATCAACCGTAATCTTATCTTGGATCTCATCATCAATGACTGGACCAGCAATCAAAAGAGCTATAGTTTACGCTCTGATCAATTCGATCTGTAACACGCCGAATATATGGACATCATATTTGTATTACGATTCTCCAAGATATATCGCTGCTTTCGCAGTTGATTTGGCAGCTGCAGTAGGAGCCATCTTTTGTGCAGCAGGGACTTATCTGTATCTCAGAAATCAGAATAGGAAAATTGAGAGAAGTATGGATATGGGTAAACATGGTCCTACGCAACTTCAAATTGAAGGTGGTTTCAGATACCAGCTGTAGAAATGTTGATAGTGATAACAAGCCTCCTGGAGTGTTTGAATTTCTATATATGATCTGATCGATGTATTTTGGAGCGCATTTGAACTTAATGAACCACTGCCCACTAAAGATAGGCATGAGACTGTTCACTTAGTGCGAATGCCTTGGTACTCTATGACGGGTGTACTTCTGTAACAACATTGCATTCTTCAACTCCATCTAGTGCCGGACGTCCGAATGAAAATACTGTCCTTCTCTAATGACTCTTTTAATCTATTCTCGGAATACTTTCTCAGCGTCCCTCAACAAAGGCCATCTCCAATCTTTCCTCCAGCCTGTCACGCCGTTCTTATCCAATACTAACATTTCCTCTTCGTCTTTTTGTACGAAACCTTCCCCCTTGACAGCTTTACCAACTTCACACCAAAGACTCTCGTTGAATCGCAAAACAGAAGTGGTTTCTTCGGGAGTGAGGATACTCAATCGCAATTGGTGAACAGCAAGATCGGTACCGTGCGACGCTTTACCATTGGTACCGTAGCTTTTGGCAACAGATTCGACAGCATAACGAACTACTGGAAAATCGTATTTGGCCAGTTCAGAGGCGAGAAGTCGTATCGGCAAATGTACTTGACCATCCGCAAGTATCTGGATTTATTTCTGATATCAGCTTATTGTACGATAAGAATGATTGCTCATACTGAACGAGATAAGAATTAGACTCACTCTTCCCAGAAGGGTATCTAACTCCTCCGGAGTAGAATCTTCTGCCACATCACCATACGCTGCTAAGAACCTCTCACTTTGCTCGTAAGGGTAATATCGAGCAATGTTGGGCACCAATTCTTCCCTGGTTTCGCAGTGATGTACACCTTTGTAGAAAAAGTCCTGAACGTTTCATAGATCGAAGTCAGCCGATTTACCTATCATCACTCAAATAAATATGGTATAGTGATCTCACCTCGTCTCGTACGTCGCCAACAATCACACATTTCACACCGGCGTCGTTCAATCCTTTTGCCAATCCTCCATTACGCTGGAAATTAACTTGGTCTGCGCTGACCCATCCGTCATCACCAATAACTCCTCTGAACGTACACAGTTCCCCCATGTTCTGCACAGCAGTAATGATCTTCTTCGTTGGAAATTCGTCGGTATCTCTCAGGCGTTCAAGGATATTCGGCGTCGAGGGAGGAATACCAACGGATTGACAAAAGGCCTCAAATTGATTTCTTCGTGAAGCAGGAGACAGGGGAGCGGCGAGAATGGCATTGGACTGATGATGAGCAGTTATGAATGGTGCCTACGAATAATCAATCAGCGAATGATGTCACATGAGTGATAGTGGGAACATGGGCATGTCCACGATGAACACGAAGCATGTGATCCAAACCCCCTTTCACATGCTCTTCTAAACACCAAAATGGCTGTATTTTATCGTGTACTCACTTTAGCGGGAGCTCTACTGGCTGCATATTGCACGAGTTGATGAACTACGTGTCCTCCTCCAGATAAACCACTCAGATGAACTTGATTGGGATCACCTCCAAATGCTTCTATATTCTCTCTCACCCATTCCAAGCCCAACCAACAATCTTTGAAACCGAAGTTACCTGAAATCTTTGGTTCTTCACATCCTAAGAAACCAAGAACAGATAGCCTATGACCCAGCAGTACACGTACTTCATTGTAGTGTTCGGCGGGAAAGAACTGTTGATTGTAGTATTGTCCTGATGTCGAGCCATATTGTAAGAATCCACCATGTATAAAGACTTTCACAGGTAATAGAGGTGAGCCCTGGGGCCGCGGGGACAGAGTGTAATCTGAAGGAACGTATATATCGGCGAAGAATGGATTTTCAGTTGGCAAACCTAGACCTAAACGATCTCGAATTGAATTGGTCTGAGCATATGTTCTTTCGGGTTGCGCACAATACTTTGAGTCGTATATGAAGGGAGTGGACGGGTACTGATAATCCGATGGTAATGGTTGAGGGTTGGTCCATCGTGGAACATCGACACCATATGGGACATCTTTAAGGTAATATACGATTAGCGAGAACTGATTTATAGCTTGAGATAGACACACTCACTCAAGAAAACCTGGCAACCGTTGCGCGTCCTTCCGCCTTGAACTTTCCCGTACTTGGTCTCTGTGGATATTCTCTGCGAAGTAGGTAGTGCCAGCTGATCACCAGTCATATCATTGGCAGAGATATCGGTGGACGGAGGTTGATTGGCGGAGGGCATAATGGAAGCGTATAATTATGCTGGTAGGAGAGGCGCGGAGGGGTAGGCGGTGGTCGTAGCACACGAAGATATCGCTGAAGATTAATATTGATGAATAGAAATATGTCTACAGCTACCGATACCTCCGCGCAGCATTGTCAAGACAAGTCCAACAGTCAGATATCGCAATTGTACTTTCACTTCGCATTTGACCGATGATGTCGTTTCCCCACCCGATTAGACTATCAGGTGTACACGAAATATGAGTAGCGGTCTCCTATGCTCAGGATCGCCCGAGAAATAGGCTAAGGCTCGGCGAATTGGGATTCTTCTGGTTACTTTGGAAAGAAGACCGAGTAAGTAACGAAGGTATCGGTATTCTGCTCCTTTTGACGAGCTCACTACAAAAATCCGCCAATAATGATAGTCAGGAGACCGCTTTGAGAGCACAGTTGTATTTTACCGATTCATATTGACCGACATGGGCACACTGTGAGAAACATTTGTCTCTCTTTTCCTATCTGTCAGGGCGAAGAATAACGTAATTCATCCTGGCGACTCTAAACCCTGATATTCCTCCTTCAATCGACCATTTCATGATGTATCCCATCTCAACTCGTATTGCAGTCACGCATAATTATCTCACTCATATCGGTTATTCAAAACTCATAAGATCTTCCAATAGACCGTGTTGAGGTCCTAACCTCACGAATGGTTCGTGGAGGATCAAGGCGGAAAGATAACGGCCTGCCGATACTGTTATATCCTGACTCTTCCCTTCTCAGTATATTCTTATCCTCTGTTCGAATTCAACGTTGTCATCAACCACTCCTTTGAATCGCTCACTATGGCTCGAAACATCGAAGAGAAGCCCGAGATAGCGCCAGCCAACGCTGTCGCAGAGGTCTCACTGCCCGATCTCGAGACGGGGAACAATGGAGAAAAGGTCGAAGGTCTCGAGAGGGTAGAATCAGCTCGGTCCAACGTTATGGAAGAATTGGCCAAGGGTGAACGTGTATCTTATGATGATCTACCGATTATTGAAGTGTCTGAGGAAGAGAATAAAAGGGTTTTAAGAAAGCTCGACATGGTGAGTGATGGACGTTTCCCCGTTGGTCGACCAACTATCGTTGAACTAGAGGCATTGCAGTGTGGCTGACGACTATCTGCTCGCCTAGGTGCTGTTGCCCTTGACCATGACTGCGTACACCTTACAATATATAGATAGAAGTGCCATGAGGTAAGTTATACGTGACAGAAGTCCTTTTTCATGGACAGAATCGTTCCAGACTGCTCGTGCACATACCAGCTTGAAAGTCTAATCATCCTCGACAACTTCACATGTACTGGTACAGTCAAGCGACATGCGCTGATACGATGCAATTTATCCCAGTTATGCAGCAGTCTTCACCTTCCGAAAGGATCTCAAACTTACATCAGACGAGTACTCATGGCTCGGATCGTTATTTTTCTTCGGATACCTTTTCTTCGAATTCCCCGGATCTTACCTGCTACAACGACTACCTTTGAATAAGACGATGGGAACATGTATTTTGGTCTGGGGAGGGCTGTTGATGTGCATGGCAACACCAAATAGCTTCGGGCCAGCGGCAGCCATTAGGACACTCCTGGGCTGTGCCGAAGCTCTCGTCACCCCTGGATTTGTTTTACTCATTTCGAGATTTTACAAGCGAACCGAACAACCGTTGCGGTAAGTGTACTTTTTTGACACCATGCGTGACTTGATGCTTTCCTACGCTTGTCGTTTTACTAACGTATCTTCAGGGTCGGATTATGGTATTGTTGTAATGGAGTTGGAAGTTTCTGTGGTGCCCTCGTCTCATACGGTATGGGTCACGTCCACGTTGCGTCTGTCAGACCGTGGGCTTGGATCTTCATCGTCAAGTGAGTTGGTGGCTGTCTTGACAATATATCACTGCTTCAAACCTAAGCTGACTTGCCTTCGGTTATTAGTGGAGGGGTCACAGTCATTTTCGCTATCGCTTTCCTCATTCTGTGTCCGGAGAACCCGCAAACTTGTCGATTTCTCAATGCCCATGAGAAGAGGATCGCGCTCGAGCGAGTAAGAGGAAATAAATCGTCTCTGGGAAGCAAAGAGATAAAGTGGTATCAGGTCAAGGAAGCCTTGTTCCCCTGGATCGACCCCCAAGGATGGATTCTTTTCATTATTGTTTTCGTTATTGCAGTCCCCAATGGTGGTATTGGAAACTTCCTGCATTTAATCGTGAGTTTGTCCTACGAGACTATCCTACAAGGTGATTTCTTGAAACCTGTTAAAACGCCTCAGACGTAAAACTAGATTTCGCAAGCAGACAATGATGCTGATTTGCTCTATTCATCATCCAGCTCCAATCGTACGGGTATACTGCCTTCCAAACTATCCTAATCGGTCTGCCTCAAGCCGCCATGCAGGTTGTGTTCCCTCTCAGTGGTGCTTATATTGCTCGAAAAGTTCCTGGAGCAAGGTTGTACGTGCTTATGGCATACGTGAGTATATCGAGTAATCGTCGCAAGTATGATGCTAATCCCTCCTGTGTTCGTAGATGCTCCCAAGTCTGGTCGGGGTCATCATTCAATACAAAACTAGAAACAGTGGTGCTTTATGTGAGTATCCAATCAGCCTATCGAATCACGCCCCGCGTTGTCCAATTTTATGTTAGACACCTTGCTGATGATCCGCTGACTGTACAATCAGTGTTCGGATACTATATACTCGGTTCCTACGTAGCATCTCTAGGTATCTGCTTTGCTGGACCTGGAGCCAACGTCGTTGGATACACGAAACGAGTGGTAGTAGGAGCAATGGTTTTTGTTGCCTACGCCACTGGAAACATTGTCGGACCTCATTTCTTCGTCTCGACTGAAACTCCAGCTTACAGAAGTGGAATGTTTGCTTGTATAATATGTTTCACCATCACCATTCCCATGGCTTTCTTGCTAAGATTGTACTACGCTAGAGAGAACAGAAGACGTGACAAGCTGGCCGAAGAAAGCGGCGACCCTACGTATGACGAGAATAGAGGTGACTTCAGTGATAGAACTGATATAGAAAATTTGAGCTTCCGATATGCCTTATAAGCGTTCAACATGATGGATGGGAAGAAACGAAGAAGACTGGGGGAAAAGTGCACAGGTTTTAGAGATGTTTCGATTCCCGAAAGCCTTATGCGATCAATTGTCAATATAATAGTGTGTTATGTATACTATCAAGTCTTGCTCAATTGAGGAGATCGAAGTACTGGTGAAGGATGTGTTGGGGTTTACACTTTTTTTTTCTGAATTATTCACTAGACTCCAGTACAATTGTAAGCGAAGTATTGTTGCATAACATTTTACAGATTGAATTCACCAAGAGGAGATGCGGGAATATGTCGTAGATGCCATTGGATCCACTGAAACTGCATCCTGAAGAGAACACAATACGTTCACCTATCAAAAGTTATGCTATACGAAAGTCGAACAAATGCTGCAGATTATATATCTCCTTGGTGACACACCCCTGCATGCTGCTCACATTGATTATTGACTTGACTTTCACGCTTTGTAATTCTCTCTCATCCACTCTACGAGCTTTTTCAATTCTGACCATTGCGTCTCCTTCAATTTACTATCGTCATCCCTGTTTTTATGTACCGCTTCACATGCATCTACAAAGGATTTGGCATTCGATGAAGAAGGGACAAGAGGGTGCGAGCGGACATTTGACCACCAGCTGATAATAAATCACATGAGTCAGCCACAAGCTCTCAAGTCAATAAATGCACTACTTCGGAATAAAAAGCGAGAAAGAGCGAACAAGGAAGGAAGTGGAATGCAAGGTAGGAGAAATCGACAAACTATTTAGAGTTCCAATAATCCCCTGACATCGTTGCTGTTAGCTCGTGAACCTCCACCATGCATGACGCTCTCGTCAGATGACCAAGAAAGCTCACCTTCTCGACGGTGCAAAGTAGCATGCAGCAGATCTGCCGTGGAGTCTCCTTCGTGGTCTTGAGCAATCAAATGACAATGGTGTATATCATCGTTTGCTAGGTGGATCGCTGTAAAGGCAAGGCTTCAATATAATTCCTGCATTCAAGGCTGAAACATGAATCATCGAGACCCGATTCTAGCGATAATTCTCTTGCCACCTGGCTCTCTATCCCGTCCAGCCATATCCAGCAGCATTGCTCTCCAATCGCCATACTGCGAATGCGCGCGAAACTGCCATGACGTTGTTCGGTTGACAGCGATTACTCACCCGCTATCACATAGTCATGCTCCTTCAGTCCTGATATAGCCTTTGTCAACTCCGGTGCATACACTTTCTTCCCAGGTTCTAAAGGTGGTACAGGTCTAGCGAAAATGTGTGATACTATCTCGTCAGTGGATTGAAGTGATGTAGACATCGTTGCAAGTCGACGGAAGGAGCTGGGTGACAATGGCGCTACTCTGGATGGTAATAACAACAGCGTGGAGGTGAATCTCGAGGTCATGCAGTAGATCGATTTCAGTTTTAGATATGAAGATGGACCGAAGTTCTGGTTTATACCATTGTTGGTTGCTCCGATGACGCGGGAGGGAATCATCGATCCCAACTGGATTCCGGACTTCACCGAGGACCACCAATCAGATATGCGATGTTGCGAGAGCGTCACAGCTCCATCTTGTGTAGAGCAAATGTAACACTGTGAGGACAGGAGAAATCTGGCTGAGTGAAACCCGATTGCATATGTCCTCAACTTACTGCTGTATGCGCTCTGCACAGTCTGGAATCGACGTAATCGATACAATTAGCGCGTATGGGTAGCACGCTCGAGACCACCCGTTCGCGTGTGAACGAAGACGCTCATCTTGCTGTATAACCTTGATCCGCTCTGACATGTCCTGATTTGCTCAACACGAGCCTCATTCCGTCCAAGCATTCTCTTCTTACCTAGATATGGGTTACACTACCGGTGTTGTTGAAAGGCGCTTACAGTCTTTGACGGGGGTTTATCGGCCAAGTTCAGTGATCGATATTACAGACTGAGCGCTGATTGCCATCTCCAACCGCGAACTGATTTATAGCACAGCTACGGATGCTTTACGGGTAATGAGTACCACTTGAAGAACGAGTTAGATGCTTTGAAGGTTTATAACAGCAGGGTGAAGCCAGGTGCGATGTTGTCATATTGGACGATAACTATACTTGGACCTCATGACAAACGAATTGCAATCTCAGACTCTGATCATCGTCGTCAATACGAGCTGCAGACCTCTGATCGTGTTTATTCTTCAAAGGAATGGCGAAATAGTACTGATTGTAGAAGCCAGATTCGCGTAATCGTTACAACCCGCCATCCTAGAAAATCCTGTCGATGCACACCTGCGCCCCGGAAGATGAGCTCGCCATAAGTTGAGAATGCGCAATGAGCTTCTGAAACGATGCTGATTGAGTACCCTCTGCACACGATGCAACCTTCCTACACGAATATGCGGTCTAACGCCGACAGATTGAACTGGAACACACGTTTTCCAACGATGTATCCTAGAATCAAGAATCGTCACACCGTTTTGAATACCCAATCAACGCTCATATCAAAGGGTGCTCCATGTTTAGCAGGCTCTCCTCGATGAACAGGGCTGGAGCAAGACGGTGACTATCCAAAATTCACCCAGTGCAAGCTACTAGTCGACCATGGGAGTGTAGTTCGAGACTCTTGCTAACCGGAGTGAAAAGCACAGCCAAGGAAATGCCACATCATCACAGCCCCACGTGGTTTATGCCTTTTGTGTGTTTTGAATCCTATAACGTCATTCACCTACTTCTTATACACCCCCACATATTATACAGTTTGCAGATTCTCATCTCATGCATGCATCACACCTGTTCCAAGACTGGGGGCCTTGTCAACAGGAGTGGGAGGCATCTAGCTATGTGTAGGAGCTTTCAAAATGCATGCATTGACATTATTGGAACTACAAATTTCGCTTTTGTGAAAACCTCTTTTCTGCTGTAGAGCATGCATTTGGTCATCTAGAGACACATAAAAACCTGGTGTATATCTTAGCCTGTCTAGCATACCTCCCAGATGACAAAACTAGGGAGTTGTGAAGCTAGATATTGCTGGACAGATCAGGTGTAAATTTGTATGGGAATTTCATGATGATTTGTATGGGACTGTATAACAAGGGGGGGTGTATAAGAAGTAGGTGAATGACGTTAGTTATATCTTTGGACATCTCCCTTTGTCTCCTTTACCTCCTCCTTGTTCAGTCACATTTGAACCGCATCAAGGACGATGCCCAAGCTCGACGCCCATATCTCTGGTGATGGTGATTTCTTGCCGGAGGAGGATTACGAGCTTCAGTCTGCTTCGCAGGTGTCGGACCCTCTCCTCCCTTCATACGACGAACACAAGCCATACTTTACGTCCCCTCATCAACGCTTGGAGATCCACCGGCGACACTCACGCTTTCGACGCATCCTGACATATGTTTGTCTCTCTCTTCTTGTCGCGGTACCCAGCTTGGCCCTGTTAGCATGCTATGTTGGGAGAGATGTTATCGAAAGAGCACGCGAGTGGGATCAGTTACCACCTGATGTAAAGGACTGGCTGGATGGCGTGCTACCTGCTGGCGTGAAAGTAGATCATGGCGCTTTCCCTACCAGGTGAGTATGTGAGCCACTGAGAATAGATCTGCGTGATGTTCCTGTCGGCGATGACAGCTGAAATCTTCTCCGATAGTATAGGTTACGCTGGACCGACACCAACTGGATCGGAGTGAGCACGTTCAATACCTGACTTTGACCAGTAGTCCAAGCTGATCATCTAATCGTAGACCGGCTCTTCTTGCTACTGCTCCGGTCCTCCCCATCTACACGAATGTTCATCCACTTGTTGCACCGACAGAAAAAGCAAAGAACAACTTCAATATCATACAGCACTGGGGTAATCTGAGCCCTTTCTTCTCAGTCGCCAGCCATGGGCTACCTGAGAGCAGCAGTCTGCTTCCTGAGCGGTGTGAGATGGAACAGCTTCATTGGCTTCAAAGACATGGGGCCAGGTAAGTTACATTCCGCTGTAGTGGGATGATAAGCCAGTTCTCTCCTTAACATGTGTACTCGAATGCAGATACCCCACATCTTATCCCGAAGGACCCTCAGCCTTCGCGTCCCGCATCATGAACTCGAAATCCAACTGGAATGCTACAGATGATCTTGAATTTTTGAACAATTGGTCATATCAGCTAGGAGCCGAGATACTGACACCATTTGGTCGCAGTCAATTGTGTAAGTGCTCATTCATTTCTCCGTTCTTACTACGCTCATACAGCTTGATGACCGTCAGCTAATCCATATTAAACTTACAGTCAACCTCGGCGTCTCTGCAAGAGTGAAGTATGGCTTCCTCTTGAATAAGATGAAGGGACGTTTGCCGGTTTTTAGGACCGAAAGTCAGGAGTAAGCTGTCACCTGCCACCTTTTCCCACGAAAAACAACCTTCTGACCACAAGTCATGTGTGCAGCCGGATGTTGAAGTCGGCTCAAAATTTTGCATCAGGTAAGATAACATCACATCGATGCGGAGCGCCTTCCTCGCACTAACCATCTCCCCCGCGCTCTAGGCTTCTTTGGTATCCCTGCCGAGGACCAATATAATCTGGAAGTGACTATCGAGGCCATGGGTTTTAACAACACCCTTGCTCCCTGGACTACAGTGAGTGAATAACCTGTCCTGAATGTAAAAGTCCTGACGCAGAGATAGTGCCGCGCATTGGGGAACGAGTACAAGTCTAAACTCGCAGAATGGGATTCCATATACCTCCAGGATGCCCAGGCTAGACTGCAACGGATGATCAAAGGTTATGAGATCACTATTAAAGACGCCAAAGATATGGTAAGTTTAGGGAGCTTGGTCCTTACTTCTGCTCACTGATGACCTTCCTTACAGATGGAAACTTGTGCATATGAGGTGAGTTGCATGAAGTAATGCCTTGAACGTAATTTTTGGTTGATCTCCCTCATTTTTTGTAGACTGTTGCTCTCGGATATTCTTCATTTTGCGACCTCTTCACCCAAAAGGAGTGGAAAGGATTTGAGTATAGAAATGATATTTATTGGTGGTACTCATCTTCTTTTGGTTACGCTCCTGCCCGGGCTCAAGGTGTGGGGTGGGTACAAGAATTGGTCTCGCGGCTCACAAAGAGTGAGTTTAGAGACTTGAATATTTCTATGATGCATCAGACACTCTGCTCACTAACCCAATACAATTTATAGCCCGCCTGATGGAATTCAACTCCACCACAAACTCGACCTTTCACAACGATGTTCAATTCCCTCTCCATGATCCTTTGTGAGTTACCACGGAAATAATTTGTATAATAACCTTGGCTCATATTTTTTCCTTCGTTAGATATGTCGACTTCTGTCACGACACACAATTCGCTCTTTGTGAGTACCCATTTTCTGACGGGGCGAATTATGCTGATTTTCATACAGTATTACCGACGATGAACCTCACAACCTTCTCTGAAAGTGGTGATCTTCCCACGGACCATATTCCAAAACACAGATCCTTTATTGCCTCCAAGTACGTTTTGGTCTTTTATTCTCTTCGTTTGCTGTTTCTGACCTATTGTCGCAGGATTATGCCCTTCGCTACGAACTTACAGGTTCAGGTCTTTACTTGTTCTGGTACGAAAAAGGTCCGCCTGATTCTCAACGATGCTGCCGTACCATTAACCGGTATCAAGGGTTGCCCTAATGATGATGACGGTCTCTGTCCTCTCGCTACTTTTGTCAGTTCGATGCAAGAATTGATTGGGGAAGTCGACTTTGCCAAAGAGTGTGCAGTCGATGCTGGTGCTCCAATCGCAGCAGAAGTTGGAGATATGGCGGAAGATTCTGCCGTTGTAGTTGTACCAGAGGAGGGCGAAGAAGGTCTGCAGGAGGAAGAAGGCGACGACCTTTCGTAGAACAAGGATGTCCCCAAAGAACATTGTCTCAATCCAACCGCTGACATCAGGGCCAACGTACATCACGATATTTCTGTCCCGTGTTCAGGTGTGTGTGTACTCATTATCCGAGATGACCATTACCACCATTATCTAGTGTAAAATGGACTTTGCAAAAGTTGTCAATATGCATGCGATATATGTACTCTCTATGTTCTGTGATTATGGTATGCGTACAAATTTGTGTTGGAAGAATGTGTGTCGATAGGTCAAGAGAAGGACGCCTTCAACTCCTAAAGCTTGTGTCTCCTGTATCCCCGTCCCTTCTACTCCTTGTTTTTGAAGCCGATCTTATTTGTACATCGTCTCCTAGTCTTCCCGCTGCTTTATCGCCACTGCTCTGAATGCCCACACCAGGTTTTCATACACGACGAAGGTTGTGCATGTACCTGGTAGAATCCGCAGTGCGTTGGTACCAAGCCCTTTGTAGAAGGCCAATAAGCCTTCGTATTTGTATATTGAGGATATAACCGATGGAATTGTCAGACGAGGGATGTTGGAGGAAGGAGTGGAGTTCTAGTAAGCATAACGTCACATCAGTAAGTAATTGCATGTTTTGCTACTGTAGATGCATTCATCAATCTACTCACCTGTATTCTCGCCCGAATAACCTGATAAGGGTATGTTAGGGCAATGGCGACGAGCTTCGAAGATCCCGATGCTAGTATGTACTCTGTATTTGACTGTACGGGCCATATCAGTGTCTCAGATGCTGAAGAACTGAAATCTTTGACGGGAATATTTCAGGATGGTGAAGCTATGATCTACACCGGGCATAGTGTTGATTCCATATCCACATACTCACCAATTTTTCGTCTTCCGTTCTCCATTCTCTCCCTTCTCTGTCAAATCGTTTTTGTTTCATATCCGCTCTCCGCCTTTTGATCTCCTCGTATGCCGCAAACTGAATAGACCCATTCGAAACACCTACTAGAGCCAATAATGATCCTTTATACAGACCGCGTATGCCCTCAATGCGGTAGATCGAACTGAGACCGTCTATTGATTGTAATCAAGGGAATTGTTGTCAATGAGTGCATTATTTGGGAAAGATGGGACATCGTGAGTCAGCGTGGAAAACAATTTTAAGGCGAGCGTTGAATACAGTAGAGGAAAAATCGACGTACCCCACAGACCTCTATAAGCCGCTGGATCGTGTTTTGCGGTGCCAAATACTCGAGTTTTCACCACCCATATTGGATTTGTCATCATCGCTGTTATGGCACCTAGACGAACCGACAGGATGTCAGGGGGTTACCATATGAAGAGTCTTCAGCACGGAACATACTAGCTTCAGCTGCCGCTAACAAGTGTTGACCGCTTGAAGTCCGATAACTAGGGTCACCCCCCTGCATCTGCTTCTTTATCATATTATAGCTATACAGTGCTTGAACGTCAGCACACCATGGATGTATGTGCGTCTTGTTCGATGACATGGGATGCGCATCAACGTAAGATACCTCGAACGGAACTGGGTGGATCACAGACAAGAACGAAGAAAAAAAAAACTAACAAAAGGAAATATAATCCCCAGCTACCAGCTCCTCCCACCAGGTTCGGTCCTAGTCCGCGGTACAATCCCTTCCAACCATCCACTTGGACCGCATCCTTGAGAGCTGTATACACCCCTGTTCCAAACCTTGGTTTTTTAAAGTGGTGCGGCAAAGTCGATTGGGAATTGTAAGCAGGAGCAGGAGAATGTGGGATTGTTGCGTTATCCGCTAACTGAAACCGGACTTTGACAAGATCTAATGGATGCATTACTAAGGTAGCAACTGTTCCTGCCCCGAAACCCGCAACAGCATGATCCTACACAAACCAGATTTCATCAGCGATTTTGCCGGTACGATACTCACACCCACATCCCGATGTTCCATTGCAGAGTAGGTATGAAGAGCATGAAATTTGGAGCAGCACGTACCACCGATATGTCACCGAATAAACTAGGCGATGCAGTTGGAGAGGCCGCCATGGCGGCTTTCAGACGTGGGTGGTGCAGTGATAGGGTGAAGCAGGTACGATACGTCGCCTAGTCTCTCTATACTTTGAATCTTGTGCGAATGCGAAATGAATGTTGATGACTGAATGTTGATGACAATGGACAAGAGGAGAACCCCTGAGACGCTGAAGACACTGATGGGTATCCAAATGAGGTGATGTGGAAGTCGTATGAAGGCTTGATGTATTCGCAACGTTGAATGATGATAATTTATCGTTGGAAAATGGTTTTGCAGTTTTTAACGACATGGAAATGTTTTTTATGACGCGGATGTCGATTGAGTGCACACTTCCGTCCATCCGTCAAAAACACGAATCAGTGCAAATCATGCATAATCCTAATTTTATGATGAGTAATTCGCTTGAGAAAGAGCAGAATGTGACCTGTCCTTATGGCCCAGCTCTGGCTGGCTTGCTTTCGCCAAATCAGAATTCTATAAATTTGGAATTTGATAGCCCGCTTAGCCATTGTCACTTATTTGAGCGAGCAGGTCAAAGAGCGGTCTCTCGGTGAACCATCCGATATAAGTGCTATATCTACTTCTACACATATTCAGGCCATGGGTCCGATTTATCACACGGGATCTCATTCGACCCAAAGAGGAGCAGCTCATTGTTTGTCCTCCTCGCCCCATCTTCCAGGATAACAGCCACTTCTGCCCGCCCAAGCGGGCCGAGCCTGGATATGATTTGACAATGATGCTCTGAGTGGGAGTTCGACGACCACTAAACATGCTGGGTCTGGTAGGCTTCTCCGGAGCTGTGAGTTTGACCTCGTCGTGGGCGGTATGCGATAGAGGATTCAAACGGGATCAGTGCGCCGATGCGTTGTATTGAACCTACTTCAGTCTGCGCCCCAAGAGTCAGCAAAATTTCTCCAAATTTTTATCTGTGATGAAATAACATCTTCGTATTCGTATTAGTATATAAGCAAGCAGGTTCAATCCAAATTCCCCGGATTGGATGTTTCTGGTGAGATCACTTCGTGCAGCTGCTTAAGCACGATCATGATCCCATCCATCCCCGTTTTCTTTCTGTGAGCAACATGGTTGATCCTGGATATATCTCAGCCGCTACTGAAAAAGCTCGACAAGTGATGGCATCCATGTTATGTGGGACATCACTTGTCTTGCCGATACGTCAAAGATGAGTTGGGATTGGCTCGGCGCGAGGCAAAAAGCGTCGACACGACCTCGTCGGTCGACCTATACCCAAAGCTGGGGATTGTTCATACCGACTGTCGTGAGACGGCCATAATCATACTTTGGCTTTTGACTATGAATCGCTACGCCGGGTATCATTTTCCAACCGCATGAGAACATCTTTCCACTCACCGATACAACGTCGGTCGATAGTTACAATAGGAGTTTGAGTACAGTGTGCAAGGAGATCCACCTACGATCCTGTCGTAATGTAACGTTCTTCCGACTACATTGAAATCAACTTTGACTTCAACATCCATCAATCTTCTACCTGTCGATACTGCGTTTTATAGAGGTATATAGAGGTAAAAACATCAGAGGCGCGATCACTGAGCAAATCAAGGGCAAGTGTGACATGATGAACGCCGGAGAATGCACCAGTGAGGGAGTATCATGATCCGCTACCGCTTTTGCCTGACACTTGCTCATATCAGACCAGATATTGAGGGAGTGAAGCCTTTGCTCAGGTGTGTTCAATCACCCCCAGGCACTCTATTTAGTCATTCTGTACTTCGGTGCTCAACTCTACTGTATACTGACCTGATATCGCCAGTTTTGGCATCTTTGTTTCGTAGACAGCTCTTGTCTTCCTTCTTGTTGACGTTGACTCGTCTTTCACTTCTCAGTGGACACCACAAGAGCAATCAGCGATTCAGCAGATCGCCTGCGCTACAATTCTGATAATAATGAACCGTGGGATACCGTTTGGCATCCATACCGAAGCAGGGCCCGAGGGTATCGTCGGATCTTTAGTGGAAAGATGGGATGGTAAAAGCCTCGATTTCAGCAATGTGTTACATGCCAATAATCGTCATGGTAGACAAGGATTCATAAATGTAGCAATGAAAATCCTGAACTCTCACGACCAAAGCAAAATATTGATATCCGACGCCGCCTGCTTCGCGTACGATGGGAGCTGCCTCTGGGACTTTAAGAAATCTTTCGTGAACTGCAAGGTACGACCATTTTCTGGATGAACACCCAAAGATCGCAGCTGAAATCAGCAGAATCTGTAGACTGCGGATCATCAGAACCTTCTGAGCTCATCCGTACGCAGGCTCTCCTCAGCAGTCTGCACGCAAGGGCATCTGATTTCAAAGTTGTGAGACGGATCCTGATCATGATTTCAATCAGACCTGGAATGTAGCAAAAATCTGAATTACCGACACGCGCAAACTATCGTTAGTATACAACTTTTCGCGCAAGTTTTAGAAAAGACGATGATTGGAATCCTGGTCCGACCGCCATAACGAGTAATATCTTGAGATTTTTAGCGGTCATAGGACGATGAAAGGATATTTAGACGTTCTTACATCGAAAGCTCAGCAATGAGCTATCGGATTCTGAAGAGATAGTATAACGCACGTCGATCGATGAATATGATGTGCAGGTATGCTTTACACAAAGCGAACGGGTTTTACGAGTAGCGTAGCCACGGGAATATGTTACGAAAATTAACCGAGTACCGCCATAATGTGCCATCTTTCTTGGTTACTGATCACGGGGAGGCGTGGTGCCAATAAGCGAACAACCATTAACACGCCATCTAGAACATCCCAGTCACCTAGTGAGTGTGTGTGTCATACATGTCGACGACATGGACTTAGAGTTGAACATTTGAGCAGTTCCGTAAATCTCAGACCCCCAAATTCAGATTCTAGCCCGATCGGCGGCTACGACGAATGTGCCCCACATGGGCAGATGACGAAGCGAAATGAGTACTCTTTCAAATTTCGGTTCACATGCAGAGGATATTACGAATTTCCTCCCGCATGAACTTTGTAAAAACGGTCTAACGAAATCTCGTGAGAAAATAACATTCTCGACCGGCGGAGTCTGCGACCATTGCCGAATGACCCCTGATCCAGACGCCTCCAAGATATTTCTGTCACACTAGTACAGGGCAATTACTAATCGGCTATGGCGCAAAAACCTACATGTGGGTATTTTGGCGTCAAATATGACTAAAAGCGAAGACCTTTTGCGGTGGCTTTCAGTATTGCAAATCCTTCGGAGCGCCACCAAGGCAATCTTACACACAATCGATTCCTTTTACGAAAATGACTGAAATGAAACTTGCTCTTCCGGCGACTGCAAGCTCGGGGTAATCGATAGCCGACAATCCCGCTCAATGAACAGGTCATGTGCCCTTGTTAGGAAAGATGTGCAAAATGTAGAAAAGAATTGCTTCCTTTGGTCGGGCATGAGCCGCATCGCGAGAGGTAGCCCCGGTCGATCTTTCGAACTCTCCGTTTGGAGCCAAGCGAAGGCGCCCCTTACTCTCAGCGCTGACATCATTGTCCCCTTGGGTTGGCTCCCCCAGTCCGAGAATATTGTGATTGTGTTTGAGGGACACCGATGACCACATAGGGTTCAATTTCGAGGGGCCAAACACAAGTGATGGGAAATTGAATGAGCCCCCATGACCGATCGAGCTGTAATCACGAATCGTAAGGAGTCCTTTCAGTGGAGTACTTACTCATAGACCGCAACCCCCCAGAGGGGCCTGATCTTGGTAAAAAGATATATATTCGCGTCGAGGACTTTGTTTCAGAATCTGTCTTTCCCGATTCCACCATTAAACATTGTTCATCCTAATCACAATGAACGAATTCAAAGATAGAGACACTCGATTAGAAGATTCCAACAACATTGATAACGAGAAGGCAGACACTTACCACTTGCAATCAACATACAAGAATGAGCCATCGCAAACCAAGAAACTCATCAATCCCCTTCACGGCTTGAGTAAAGCAGAAGTCTTGGCCAATGTCGAGGAATTCTGCCGAGACAAAGGATTGGAGGATAAGACCGACGTTTTTAAGCGTGGTGCCTTGATAGCTCAGCGACCCACCGAATATGAAGAGATACAAGAACTGACAGAGGAAGATCTTCATTGGCTTCGGAAATCCACCGCCAGCAAGTGGTCTCAACCAAAGATGTTGTACTTTACTGGTAAGCGAACATGACTTGTATCTGCTAGTGTATCTGACACCCGATTCTCTTACAGTGATCGTATGTGCAATCGGTGCGGCCACGCAAGGATGGGATCAGACAGGATCGAATGGTGCAAGTGAGTTTCACGCCAAATTTAGGCATTCCCTCTGCTTATAGAGGCACTGCACAGTTGTCACTGACCATTATCTGTTCGGTTCAAAGACTTGTCCTTCCCCACTGAATTCGGGATCGCCACTCCAGTCGACCAACCCGGAGGAGCCGCTGATGAATGGAAGGTTGGCTTTGTGAACGCTGCTCCCTACATTTCTTCTGCTTTGCTGTGAGTCGTCTTTTGAACCCGCGAATGTGCTTATAGACATATCATACTGACCCATCGACTTGGCATACAGTGGAGCTTGGTGTAAGTCCATGGCATTGTTTTATAGCACTCATATTGTTGTGCTGATGCTGTGCATTAGTATCTGACCCTTTGAACCATTTTTTGGGTAGACGAGGAGAAGTTTTTGTTACATCCCTTAGTGAGCATATACTGTAAATCCTTTACCGCGGAAACCTATACTTACCGAATGCTTGCAATCCCCATCAGTCCTGATTATAACCCCTATCGCTTCTGGATTTACTCATTCATGGCAAGCTTTAGCAGTGGTTCGTCTCATTCTGGGCATCGGTATGGGCGCTAAGGGTATGTAGTATGCCAGGTCTAGGGCTTTTGTCTAGTTGCTGATTTTCCTGCAGCCGCCACTGTTCCGATGTATGCGGCTGAACTCTCTCCAGGTACGTTGATTTTACCGCTCCGTATGCGAGTTGTGATCCCGGTTCATTCTGGTTTACCTATTAACACTTCGATTTCATCAACAGCCAACATTAGAGGTGCTCTCGTCATGGGTTGGCAACTTTGGACTGCATTTGGAATCTTTTTGGGCTTTGCGTAAGTTGTGCATATATGGTACATTTTTGTAGGAAACACCTAGCTGACACGCGTACCAATCAGCGCCAATGCGGTTGTCAAAGACGTTGGCGCAATTGCTTGGCGTCTCCAGCTCGGTTCAGCGTTCATTCCTGCCTTACCCTTGGCCCTTCTGATCTTCTTCTGCCCCGAATCGCCCCGATGGTTGATGAAGAAAGGCCGGTACCCTAAAGCTTTCGCAGCCATGTGCCGATTAAGATATACCGAGACATTGGCGGCTCGAGATATGTATTACGCTTACGTTCAGCTTATGGAGGAGAACAAGATTGTGCAAGGAAAAACTTACATCTCCCGGTTCACCGAGCTGTTCACGATTCCTCGAGTTCGAAGGGGTACCTTGGCAGCGAGTACTGTCATGTTGGCTCAACAAATGTGCGGAATCAACAGTGAGTTGGAATATCCTCCCCGCTATCCGAACGCCACTGACTAAAATCTATACTCAGTCATTGCGTTCTATTCCAGTACCATTTTTGTCGAGTCGGGCTATACCAATTCTCAAGCATTATTCGCTTCTCTCGGATTTGGCGCTGTGAACTTTGTTTTCGCTTTCCCCGCAATCTTCACGATCGACACCTGTGAGTCACGTTGATAACTGAATGTGACTTCAATTGCTCATGCTGACTAACTTCAGTTGGTCGACGTTCTTTGCTCCTGGCAACATTCCCAAACATGGCGTGGACTCTGCTCGCCGCTGGTATGATGTTCTTCATTCCCGATACTGAATCAAATACGACCATGCGTACCGGGTTGATCGCTTTGTGGGTCACTCTCTTCGATCCTGTCTGTCCGTTGCGCTAAACATATTGTATTTTCTAGCTTTATCTACCTTTTCGCTGCCTTCTACAGTGTCGGTGAAGGACCCGTCCCTTTCATGTATTCTGCCGAGGTGTTCCCCCTACCTCAACGTGAACAAGGTATGGCTTGGTCGGTCTCGGTTTGTCTTGGTTTCTCTTCCATTCTTAGTTTGACTGTGAGTTCTTTAAATATATTCTCGATTCTTCAATCTGACTCAGTAAATCATAGTTCCCTAGAATGCTTCGAGCCTTGACACCTCCGGGAGCTTTCGGAGCTTATGCCGCCTTCAATGTCATCGCACTGGTACTCATCTTCTTCTTTGTGCCAGTGAGTTCCCTTTCTCTGTTGATCGATCAGATTGACACGGCAATTAATCTTGTTGCGGCGCAGGAAACGAAGCAATTGACTCTTGAAGAGCTTGATACCGTCTTCTCAGTACCTACTGCCACATTTACCAAATACCAGACTGGCACCGTTCTTCCGCACTGGTTCCGACGATGGTTCTTGTTCAGAAAAGGAGAGAAGCTTGCGCCTTTGGTCATAGCCGATGATTACCAAACTACCGCGTGATAGTTTGACCACATACGGAAGTCAATTAGTACCGCAGCGATCTCCTATGCTTCATTACGTTTTCAGTAATGGAGGGCTGTCATCATGTTATGCAAGATGATGCATCACGCACTGTATCAATCTAAAACTGCATGCTGTGTGCATTTCATGCAGTGCTTGCAGATGTATCACGGCTCAAATCGCAAAGGCAAAGCTGCAACCAGAGTGTTTACTCGCACATATGATCAGAGTTTCACGCAGAGCATCCACACGTATGGCCGAAATTGACTAAGAAGAACTGAATCAGGTTGATCTCTTCTACGAGGAGCACTCCATACTCAAGAATCTTGCCGCTCTGCTGTACCCGAAGAGAAAGAGCTCATTGTGTTCAGTTTTTTTTTCTGTTTTATGTCATGACATGACTGGCAGTTGTGATATACATCCCGCAGCGATGTGAAAGAGATTCATCTTCGAAGAAACCTTGTACCAGATTATCAACTCGCTTGTGCCCAATATCGTCTGACAACGCTACGACTTGTGCTGTCCGTTTGAATGATATTCTTCTTCTTCTATGTAAGCAGCAAGCGAGAACCAACCCATCTCTGAACTGCCCATTTCCCGCTTTGTCGAAGCTATCTCATCGGGCCCTGCCTCAATCACAGGATCTGTTGGTCTGCGTGCCGCATCTGCAAGAAGTTGTGCTTGACAGCACATCTCGAAATTGATTTGCCTACCAAGGTAAGCCCGATTTCACCTTCAAGCGGTAAAGTGCACAACTCACCACCACGCAGCTTCATCTATACTCAATCTTCCTAGTGCCACTATTCCATGATTCTGGAGAATAGCTATTTTCTTATCGGTTCCTACCGCCTCAGCGATCCGTTCCCCTTCTTTGTTGTCGAATACAGCACCTGTTCGAAGACAGTCAATACAGTTCTATCCGGTTAAGCGAACCAGACTCACCACCAAATGATACCAATACTTGCTCGTCATGATAAGCACAGGCATCCTGACTGATCATGTCTAAGGTCCGACCCAAGGATGAGAAGGCTTTGGTGTGAGGTCCGTGCACATGTACGACGGATTCTATGCCATTGGGACCTCTACCCAATTTCTTATACAGCTGCGAGTGGATGGAGCTCGCCGAAGCATCGGTTGGAGCTGTACCCTCTACAATGCGACCATCGTCAACGGAACATCTAACGAGGTCTGACTGTTTCATGCGCGCAAAGGATTTTCCTTGTGGATTAACCCAGAAAGTAGCAGGATCGATGGGATCTCGAACGCTACAATGTCCTGTTTCTCATTTTAGCACCCGCCGAAGAATGCATGCAATCGCTTCGTCGCTCACCAGCAATACCTTCGGCCAGTTTAAACCTGTGCAGTATCCTAAAAACCAGTGCTAGATGCTCCTTACGATACCTCCTCTCCTCCTCTAAAGACGAGAATGTGGGCAGAACGACACGTGTCGGACCAGTTTGAACTTCATAAAATGGTGAAGACTTGAGATCAGTAGTAATTGGGAATCCAGATGTCGCTGGAGATGCTTGAACAGATGGCGGCCGCAATCTCAACGAGCCGTGAGATTGTTGTGCTGTAGCCGTTTGCAATACTGTGTGAGACATGATCCGGATACTGTGTGTAAAGACCAACTTATGGAGAAGGCTCCGCACAATTAGACGTTTGACGCGGATATGTCATCCAATTGGCGGCCAGTGGTCGGCGTGCAAGCATGACGTGGTATAATCACTTATCAACCGACTGCTCCTCGCAATTTCCACTTTTGTAAATTATGCGCGCAAATTATGATCGATCGAACCCCTGCAACGATTGCAACGGACTATTTCGTCCGGTCTCAAGTCTGTAAAGCATACGAGTAAGTTACGAGTAAACCATATTTCGTGTTACATAACCATTTTTATGCATCGCGCAACAGCATTGGCCGAGCACCTACAGTGACACTGAGACATCTGGATGATTAACGCAAGCCTAAATATAAGCGTACGTATATGCCAACTTGAGGATCAGACGCCACCTGCGTACTTGGGGGTTGTCACCACACGGAATGCGCGGGAATATCTGACCGGATCGGGTAAAAGTATTCCGAGACATCTTAATTACTGCCTGCCATCCTATTCCCACGAGTACGTTGGTGCTCGTGTGAAAAGTCAGTCACTTGTTGACGTGACTATTTAATAATCGAACAAAATCCATTGCTCACCATGACCCCAGCTTCAACTTTCACCTCAATGTCAGCTTCACCTGAAACAGTGTCTGGTCCAAGCTATCCGTCTTCCCAAACCTCAATGTCAATATCAGAAAGCGAAGACACTGATCCAGTCTGGGATTTACTCGATGCGCTTGCGCAATTGAATGATTCGGGCGATGATGCTTATAACGAAGATGAGCTGACCTCTCTGAGGCAAGCACTATCCCATCATCCCGGTACGCCATCAAGCTCTTCCGCGCACTCCGAAGACCAATCGCGCCTGGAGGAGCTGGATATACCCCATTTTCCGTCTATGTCAGAAAAGGAGACTGGGAGGAATGATGTAGCGGTCAATGCTCGGACCAGTGGTAAGCCGTTCTCTGCGCTCGCCAGGTGGCCACTCGCTTATACAATCATCTAGAACCAATATCTGAGGGTATACACCAAAACCAGGAACATGATCTGTTGGAATTGGCCAGCGTGAATCGCTTTCGGGAACTTATAGGTACACATGTAAGCACCATCACTTTCACTTAGAGGAAGAGCTAAAGTTCATGAATAGATGGGGTTCGTTCGTTTTGAGCAATGGGTGGACAAGGAGGGGCTACCAGGATCAAAGCAGCTCTTGAGATATTATAGGGATGTCCGGGCTACCGCTGCAGTCCTGGATGAAGCAAAAGTAGGTTACCGTCTTCGGATGAAGCACCTGTCTAACACAATGAAGGCTGTAGGCACTGGCCTGCATGAGATCTATTTTGGGTCACAGGGACTATTGACCGAGCAGGCTACATCGTAAGCTTTACGACTTTCTCTATGTCCGGCGGTATCTGCGTATTTGCTGAAAACTCAGCTTAGGTTATCGTTGAAACCGGTGGACTGTATACCCGCAATATCAGCGGCTTCATTAGGAATGCACACTGCACAGAATGAAGTCACGGAAAGACTCTATGCAGCCGAATTTAAGCGATTTATCGCTGGGAAATTGGTACGTGGGGTTTGGAAGATGAACAAGCACCAACCGCGGACCTGACTTTTTATACAGACAGAGCAAGCCAAAACGCGCCTGCAATATATTCCGGAACACGACAAAAGAGGTGATCTCGGAGAGGTTTTTTGTGAGTGATCAGCCATATAAACGTTAGCTTACCATCAATACAGGTATTGCAGATCCGAGATTACCAGATCAACCTGTACGTCCAAACCACCTATGAAGCCATGTCACCGTTGTCCTCCTCGATGTTGCTTTCCATATGATGGCATACCTGCTGATCAGTACTTCAGCTCGTGCTCATCTCCGACGCTTTTTGCAAGCTATCTGAATATCCTCGAGATCTCCTGATAGGACGCAATTGTCGATTCCTTCAAGGACCGCAAACCGATAGGGAGGCGGTGAAGGCACTGCGAGGTGAGTGCTTCTGATGGTACATACGGCTCATACTGGGACGCTGATGTAATTCTACAGCATCTATCGAGGCCGGTCGGGAGCATTGCTGCTTGTTGCTGAATTACACGAGAACTGGAAGACCGTTCTGGAATTGTGAGTGCTTTACAGTCAATCTTGATCTATTTTGGCTACCGATTGCTGACAAGCTGAGTATAGTGCTCAATATGGCAAGTCCCAGCCGACAAAGATCGGAACCCCGCTAATTCTCATCATAGATTCCACTGAAAAGCGCCAATGGGACGGTTGAATATCTTCTCGGTGCTCAGATCGATGTGAGTGAGATTATTCCTCCTTTCCACGCCTTGCTGACAATCGTATAGGTCACTCGAGTCATGTCCAAGACTAAGTCGTACGATCCCCTGCAAGACTTGGCAAAGAATAAAATGGCGGACGCGGATAGGGCACTAGAGGAGTTTGAATTCAGTCCTGAGCTCATCAAAAGCGTAAGTACTGCCTTTTCGTTCTGTTCATATACGCATTTTTCTGATTCAGCGGTTGTTCTGTTCTGTAGACCGACGAGAAACTCAAAAAGCCGTCTGTAATGAGACAAATATCGCAATTGGCATCCCCGCCGTTAGACCACGACATCACTAGCCTCGCTTATCCTGGACCAGAAACGAAAGCTCCTCGACGACCACAGCCATCCGCTGCGAGTCTCAAAACGTCGAAATGGTTAGCGAAACTTGGCAAAAGCTCATCACAGTCATCTCTCCCGATAAAATCGTATGTCAAGCTACGATAGCTGAGGTATATCCATGCTGATAATAGTGTCTTAGACCATCTCAATCCAGCATTGACGCAGTCGCAACCGAAGTGCCAGAGCATATCCGAGATCGTGTAGCGGTATTTACGGCGGCCCACTCCAAATTGATCCTCTTTGTGCGTACACTTTCACAGTGAGATATCTGTATCTTTCACTGATAGAAACGTAGGATGCAAAATGTCGTCGAATACAGTATGTCACTCCGGCATTATTGGCATACCTACGTGAGTCGCTTCCCTGTTTTCCCTGCCCGACACTGACTTGAAACCTTACAGGTCACCCCATCCGCACTCCAAAGGATCGCTTTTCCTCTAGTCTGCTTCACACGGAGTGAGTATCATAACTGGTGGCGGAACCCAGGTTGATCATATCACTGCTTAGCATCGATGATCTTCTCATTGGCTCAAACGCAATTGAAACCGATACCATCAAATCTGCAGTCCGTACCGTTGTATCAAACCAAAGCACCCATTCGGTATATGCCGGACTACTCGTTTCCAGATCTCGGCATATCCCGGACAATATTGCAGATGCCTACACAGAAAGTGGGCAGAGGTATGCGAGGAGTCTTTTGCATTTGACACCTGTGAAGGACCGCAGAGTGAGTTCGTCAAATGGGTATGGTAATGAGATTAGCTGACCTTTTCTCTTGATAGAACGCTTCACAAATGTATGTAGTGGTCATAGGTTGAGAGTTTTCTTCCAATTTTCGTACAGCCATTCGAGCTGAGGCCGAGGATCATTCTATGAGCACTGAAGATAAGGTTCAAAGGCAGAACGCAAAATGAGGTACTGGAGGATACCGTAATTTAGACTTGTAATTGTATGTTAAGTATCTGATACGGATGTATTATTGTCTTTATACGTTTTAATTTCCGTTCGGATGCCATCGCCGAACATGCGTCGCCAGGAGATGGGACCGAGCACTATTCTTCTGCACTATCACCAAATGGAAGTAAAGCCGGCTGGAGGAGACATTCGGAGACACGCATCTGTGTGATTAACATGCAAGACATACATTACACGAGGGAATACGTCCAAAGGCATAAGTCGTGACTGATTTGTATCAATTGTGCTTCCAGCCATCAACGTCCTTGAGATCCTTGGCTTCTTGTCCTTCGCGACCGGTGCCATTGTCCCCGGAGTCAGGCCGCCATCGCCATAGGTGCATTCGGTCCTCGGGAAGCTACCGCTATCGTCAGGACAGGTACTGTAGAGAAGGGGGAATGGGCTTACAAGTCCCTCAATCAAGTCAACGACTTGCTTCCCGACCACAGGGAATGTTTTGAACGTCTGACCTGAGTCGCCTGTAGCGACGACTAGGCCCTTGTATTTCGGATGTTCACATAACAGCCAATTCATGTCTACTGTGTCAGTGCACCAGCACATTGCCATCTTGAATAGCGGTCGATCAACCAGGTGCGGTAGCCAGAGTTTGATGAGCTTTTTGATGGCATCTAGGCACTCAGTGGAGATAGTGTCTGTCGGGTTGTCGGCATTGGACCTCGGAACGGAAAGATGCACATCATTGTCTATACCAAACGGCCGACAAGGTTGTAGATGTGTATATCCGGAAAATTCGTTGACAATCTTCAGCTCTAGACTGGATTCTTCTGGCTCCATGATGAAGCCCTGAGATTGTCAATCATAGTTTCCGAGGCATGACCACTCACCAGTTCGTGATTATACGTCGTTGCGATACCTTTCAAAGCTTTTGCTTCCTCAGGTGTCAATCGCAGATGCGCATACACCCATGCCTATTGTCATCAGCAGGCTGGGCGCCGAAGAGTGCTTACCTTCGTTACACATTGGCCTTCAAGATCGAGCAGCGAAGGTGACCAAGCGCCTGCTGCGAATACAACCAAGTCTCCTACCCACTCTGTACCGTCAACTGTGCGGACTCCCTTGACAGTTTTCCCGTCTTCTCCGAGTAGAAGATCCTTGAACGTCCCGGAAGTCCCAAAAGAAGATTTTACTCCTAGCCTACGAAGCTCGTGGCCGACAGAGTTGAGCGCGTTCCTTGCTGCGACCCATCCTCCGTTTTTGACATACAACCCTTTCCAGTCCTGCGCATGTCAACCAGTCATCATCTCTTCTTGAACTTACAGAAACATCTGCATGAGCCAAGTGGGGAGCTCTAGCAACGATTTGTTCTTGACCTTCGATCCAATCTACTCCGTCCCCGCGTCCCTCTTCAACCATTTTATAATAACGGGATCGCAAACGGGCTTCGCGTTCCGGTTTACTGGTAAGGTCGAGCTGAACCGGTGCATAAGGATATTGCTGATCGTGACTGAACTCTATGACTCACTCGTCCAACGTTATGAGCGTGATCCTTGAAAATGGGGTCTGTCATCCACATCCTCCAGGCCTCTCCGTTGATCTGACCAAGGATACCTGGATTATCATCACCAGCCATCTACAAGCCAGTCAGCGTAGTCTTATACTGGGAGCGATTCATCCTCACTTTGTTGTTGTCGTTACCGGCTGAATTGAGCGACGGGTTTTGGAAGATGTCGAGAAGGCGCACATCTTTGTATCCTCGTCGTGCCAAATGCAGAGCAGTAGACGATCCGATCGTTCCCCCACCACCGACGATAAGGATCTTGCTATCCTTCGTTGCCAATTTCATGATGAAAACGGTCTATATAGATATTGACATCGCCATCACCGTTGGCATAAGACAGTTCTTTAGTAGTTCGCAGATCACTTGCCTTGGATTCGAATTCGAATGTAAACCTATCTTCAAGCGAACTTCTCCAGCAACTGTCCGGGCGATCTTACTTAATTATCCCGACAAAACGGCGCGTCATTCTTTGACTGAGTCCCGAAGTCAACAGCTTATCATGTGATTCCGGAACCACGGATTCTGAGTTGCATCTAAATTTCGGATGATGGGTAAAGGTTATCGGGTAGGGCTATTTCGAAGTCACGGGTTGATCGAGCTAAGCGAGACTTGGTACGCAAAAATCCCGACAGCGCGGATTTCTCCATCCGCCATGTATCTCCTCTGGCCGTTCCTTAATGGAATCCCCAGCTATTCGCTGGAACAAGATAAGCCAGAACCCCATGGTTGGGACACGCATGAAGCCTATAAGCTTCAGTAGCTTGTCTACCCTGAAGGCTCATCGCCTACTCTAAGTGCATTGTCCGTAAGGGCGGGTCAATCTCACCTCGCTTACAGTTACCTTAACAGGTTCGAGCTCGGGAGTGGTTTCCGGGTCAGCGGAACACAATGATTACTCCTCAATTCGCCCTCTAGCAATCTGCAGCCTTTATCTATGGAATTTGCCAAGTGGATCTACCCTCACGTAGAATGCTTAAGCGAAGTCCGCCATCAGTCGCTCTAAGCGAGGAGGAACCATGATTTCGTGTAAGCCTGTACCATAAATATGTCAAATACCGATAAGGTTATTTCCGATCACTTGATCTTCATTCATCTATATATAAATACTTCCAATCGCTCATCCAGGATCTGTATCTTTCGTTCATTCAATTTGATCACAGAACCTTTGTCAGCATGTCTATCGACGAATTTTCTAAACAAGACGCGTATATCAACGGTCTTGACGGCGACAAAGACCTTGGGGTGGCTCAAGATACCCTCGAAGTCTCACAAGAGGACCCCCTTGCATCCCGCGACCTTGCCAACGATCCCCATCGGTACGTCCGTTGTTGAATACCATACACGCCCAGCTGACCTGTTGACAGTGGTCTTCGAATGCGGCATGTCCAGCTGCTTTCAATCTCAGGAGCCGTCGGTTCAGGCCTTTTCGTTTCTATCGGTTCGCCGTTGACTGCTGCTGGACCACTGGGGTTACTGATTGGTATCGTTGTTTGGTCCACTGTTATATTTGGTGCAAGCAACTGTCTTATCGAGATGACTACGCTCTTACCTCTTGATGGAGGATTTATCACCTTCGCCGGAAGATTTCTTGACGAAACTATGGGAAAAGCGATTGGTTGGAACGTATGTTGCATTTCAGGCTCACCCGCTAGCCAATGCTGATACTTTCCACAGTTTCTGCTTGCTCAAGCCTCCCTCGTTTGCTTTGAGCTCACCGCACTGAATGTTATGCTGGAGTATTGGACATTGACTCTTCATCCGGCCATTGCCATCGCCGTAGGTATCTCTCTGTTTGCGGCGCTACAACTTTATTCAGTCCGATGGTTCGGAGAGGTCGAATTCTGGATTAGTATTACCAAAATCATTCTTCAGATTGGTCTCACATTATACACTCTCATCGCTATGTGTGGTGGAAACCCCCTGCATGATAAGTTCGGATTTAGAGCCTGGAAGAATCCAGGACCGCTCGTTGGCGAGACTGGAGCCTTGAGACTTAAAGGAATCTGGGACGCTGTGTTGTGGGCAGTCTTTGCGTGAGTGTTTGATGCTATTCACCATTTATACGCCTACTGATTGTCACATTAGTCTCGGTGGTCCGGATTGGATCTCTCTCATTGGTGGTGAAGTGAAAAGCCCACGTAAAATTCTGCCGAAAGCCTTCAATACCACAATCTATCGTATCATCTTCTTCTCTGTCCTCGGAGGGCTCTGTGTTGGTATCAATGCACCATCAGACGATCCTGCTCTTCTTGGGGCTATTGCTCGTGGCGCCCCCGGTGCGGCGAAATCCCCATACATCATCTGTGAGTTGCTTTTTGCAACAAGAAAGCCATGAAAATGACAGGGTATGCAGCAATGAACAGGCTCGGCATCCCCGTTCTTCCCGACATTGTAAATGCTTTGGTCATGATCTCAATATTTTCGACTGGTAACGCAGCTGTCTTCTGCAGCAGTAGAGGTCTGTATACCTTGGCTCTCAAAGGAGGAGCACCCAGTGTCTTCAAACGACTCAATAAGAACGGTGTTCCATATGTGGCTGTGACTGCCATCTTATTGTTCAGTTGTTTGGCGTTCTTATCAGTCGGTTCTGGCTCTGTTGTTGTGCTTAATTGGTTCCTCTCCTTGGTAGGCGCCGCGAACCTTGTCAACTGGACATCCATTGCTGTGTGAGTGCACCTCCCATCAGTCGCGACCGGGTCAAGCTGATCCCAAACTTGTAGCACATACATGCGATTCCGGTCAGGTTTGAAGTCTCAAGGATTACTCAACAACGAGTTCCTCCCAGTACGAGCTTATCTGCAGCCTTTCTCGAGCTGGTGGGTAGCCATCTGTGCACCCATCGCTTTCATCTGCAGTGGCTATGCTTTGATGTTACCTGGCGCTTTCGCCGGCGACAGCTTCGTTTTCACCTATGGAGCTGTTTTCATCTTTGCAGGTTTCATCCTCTACTTCAAGGCATACGAGGTCATTGTTCAAAAGAAGAAGTTGTCTATGTTCATTCCGGCAAGAGAGATCGACTTCCATACCGACTTGGAATACATTGAAGCTGTGACAGCCGCTAGCGAAGCTCAAGAAGCTACTCAAGCGAAGTCCAAGGGAAGCAAGATCTCGGACTTCTTCTTTTAATAAGTCATATTCCGTACATTTGTATCAGGTGTTGAAGTCGTGATTTTTCTTGATTTCCTTTTGCTCTGCATGTAAAGTTTCTGAGGTGTACCGCTTATGTGTAAATCCTAAATATTAATCAAGCCGCCTTCCGGCCGATCGTTGAAAAGGTATACAGCGCTGTTGCATGAACGTGATGCTTTGTTCCTTCATATTTCAGTGATATAGGGACGATGTCTTCTGCACCAACCCACCCGGTACTTGTAACGGAAATCACTATGTTTACTTAAGATGCACCCCAAGTCGATGTCACAATCCACAGTACTTCGCAATAGTAGCAAATCTCTCGCGCATCTACGCGCTTCCATAACTAATGCATAAACGCATATAATCACAATGTCCGTTGCAAACCCCGAGTACGAAATGTCCTTCCACGAGCTAACGCTGATCTGATGATCTAGGTCGATCGTCGCAAATGCGATGACTCTGAGCGACTTACCATGCCCTCAAATGTCCTCACCTATACACGCCATTTCGCCAATTTCCTACGCTGATATATCGAGGTCGAGTTTGAATATGTAAAAGTAGACAGCCGCGAGCTTCCACCGCACCGCTGAGCAGGATCTCCAGAACACGCCATACTGCAAGTAGTGGGGTCTGCGGACAGGGAACCAGCGTTGAATTTGTTTCCACAATAACACTCAGAGGAATACTCTATTCCCCCAATCACGTATCCTCTTGCTTGGCATCCGGTGAGGCACAACGCTGGCGTCATTGCAGAAGAGGTAAAAGAATATGCTGAAAGTGCTCGACCAGACGTGGCATCGGTGAAGCATCCATTATCTGTCCAGCCGGCAGGAAGAGGTGTTTGAGGGTACATCGAAGGATTGTTGAATAAATCCAGTGTGCTTGACCCACCACAATTCTCATTGGTATTGGCAGCACAAACTGAGCCACATTTGGATTCGTCCAGTAATGTTGTATTAGATGCTCCATTCACCATGAAGTAGCCGCAATAACATTCTTCACCGTATTCGATACCCGCCAATGGGAATCCGCTAGCTTCACAATGCGCAACACACGTACCTCGAGTCATGTTTTTACTGACCCAAGTGGATCCGGTCAGGGCTCGTCCACTGCTCCCTTCGGCAATACAGCCTACATGAACGTATCCGTCGGGGATCGTTGACTTTCCATCCGTGTAACTGATACCGGCGTCAGAGTAGTTGCCGTAAGATGGCTTAGTGCCATTGCCGATCCAGATTGGATTATCTCCGGGCAATTTGGCGATGGGATGACCGGATCCGATGTCCTCATTCACAAAGTCGTTTTGACCGCGGCACCCATCTCCACTTTGAAGGTAAGGGACGAAAGGAGGGCAATTGTTCAATTCGCCGCCAACGCCGTTGTCTTGATTGCATTGGTCGATAGCTGCTTGGAGAACTGAATTGCCCTCAGCATCGTCCTCCCAGCCCATGACAAAGTCTCCATGCATGCCGTAGCCAGTGGTATCACCGTTGGCGAACACCCTATCATCATGTCAGTCTTGATCTCGGCAAAGGCGTATCTGCAGCTCACCAAGTTGGAACAGATGCATTGTTGAAAGGAAAATCCTGAACGTTATAGATGAACTCGTAGAATATCTGAACGATATGGACAGGATGTGAGGAAGGACAGCTACCACCGCCATTGGCTCCGCCCGTAGGCCATGCCATGTGACTGGAATGATCGTTTGAGTCAAGATTCACTCCATCCCAGCATGTGGGGAACTAGAAGATGATTAGCGACTTTTTGGCTCAAATTAACGCTTGGTCACACTCACGTTGACTTGCGCACGCATACCGTTTGGACAATTGTGAGTGAAGAAGCTATTTCGCTGGGCCCAATCCGGGTCATTCTGATGACTGCCGGAGTAATCCAAGCAGACGAAGCTGATTGCTTCGCTATTTGGATCTCCCTCGACAAAGTCTCGACGGTAAGGGTTTCCGCTAATCATTCGCAAGCCCTTTGGTGGAGCATATACTTTGTTTTCAGGACCATATCGAGGAAGATAGTAAGTGTTGACACCAGCGGCTGGAATCATCTGGAAAGTTGCGCCATCTGGGTTGTAGTAGTATAGCTGTGGAGTCCAGTAATTGGATTTGTCGATAGAGATTGGAGCGGTAGTACATGAACTCAGCAAAGTTGAGTTGTAATCAATGGTCTTGTCGAAATTGGACCCTCCTACGATAGAGTGGACGTGAGGACTGATAGCGCCAGGTGTAACAATTCTGATGATAGTCAGTACAAGTTTGTCGACATCAAACTCACGGATCCAGTCGAGTGGTCTCAAGTATGGGGTGTGAAAGAATGAAATAGGCGTCAGCGACGCCGGCTGTAAGAGCCAGAACAGCGAGTGATTGTCCAAACATGTTGATAGAATTGTCGATTTAGATGGAAAGCTAGAGAAAGTCGATATCAAGGTACTCGTCAGCTTGTTTATATGTAGAGGGATGTCGGGCAGACTCGTAATTCGCTACATAGATACCTAAATTTAGCATGACCTCTTGTTGATGACAACAATCACTCCGAAATACAGGATCTCCGATGTGTGCCTGGGCGCAACGCCTTAAAGCTTGTTTGACGCCACCGGATTTCAACTGGTACCATAGCATGAGGCATATCAGTGAATCGTTATATTTTGCTGGGTTCTCGATTACACGTTCGTTTGTGCTTGTGTCAATATCCATGCAATCCATCAGCTGCAAGACATTTTAAGCTTTCACCAGAGGTACCGCAGCCCACGTCTTTGAGGCGTTGAACGCCTTGGCTTGCCGATCGCGCTCGTATTAGCTTGCGTGAAACATATACTTTGTTCAAACTCTCGGTGTTGCCCGCATGTGACCCCATCGATAGTATCCAACTGGGTCAGTCCGGAAGAACCCACAGATGTACAGGTAGATGTAACATCGTCTCAGGGCCAGGTCTGTCGCGAATCCGGTGGGTTTTGCCACCTCAGTTACCGCAATACGTTGTTGTCTACACGTTCCTGAGAGTGGTTAGTAATAAGAAGATGACGCTCGCAGTGAAGAGATGATGGAGAGGATCCATAAACAACTCGTTTCGCTTGATATGGGCGCGTCATCTGAGAGAATTACGAGGGCAGACTCGGACAGATTTGATTTAAAGCCCGCCAACTCACCCTCCGAACACAATATCCTTTCAGTGGGCTCTTTTTATCTCGAGAGGGAATGCCCTTGGCGTTTTACACGATGTGAGAAAATCGACCTACCTTCTCATTACAGACAGAAAACCATAGGCGCAGTCATAGATAGCGGAGCTGTGCCAGTGTTATGAGCCACGTCAGATAAACCAACGGGCGTCTGTAACTACGAAGCCATCCCAGGACAAATGATCCCACGTCATGATCTGCCAGCCGATGATTTTGCAGAATCTAGAAGATCGATCTTTCGCTTCAAGTCCGAATTGGTAGGTTGGTCGATGCAAGCGTCAACTCCGTTTCCCACATGAAGAAGCATATATCATTAGATTAGAGTTTATTAGAGATTTGCCGCATCCTTCGGATGACCACTTCTGTGTTCAGAATAGATGATGGTTTCCAAGCGAGGCGGCGTATCACGCGTTGCGTTGTCCCATTGCCTCAGATGATGAGAAGGAATGATTGAAAGATCAAAGCTCCTCAAGGGTACTTGCGTTGTTCATCCTATGTCTGTATTTCCAGGTACCCATTCCATAAATCCCATCAAAACGTGGTCTCATCGGCTTCCTCGGCTTCCTCGGCTTCCATGTCTCCACCTCCTGAAGCCTTTGTGCCCTTTGGGAGACGATGATCTCACAGTGTTCATCAAAAGTGCATTCCACATCCCGTCTTCGTCCACAGTTCCTCGTTATCTGCAACAAATAGCGATATAGTGACGAGGGTTAAAAGGAATTCCATCTTTTTTAGCGCTTCACTGAAGGACTGATGGTACTCATAAATAAGCGGTCAGTTTCCACTCATTTAACATGCGAAGCTTCTCTTACCTGCCCATTGCATGCTGATTATCATTGACATGCAGAGATTTTGGATGAAAGGGAGAGAGACAGAAGTATCATGTCAAGTTGTATTTGAACTTTGTGGATGTCGACGCCGAAGTAGTTGCCTTAAATGGGGATAAAATGCGATACAGTATTGCGTAACGGAAGTGGACAGCTTCGAGATTAATGTGTCAATAGACGTGAGCACTGAGCACACGAGTGTTTAAAGCATCGCTTCATGCGAAGAATTAGATAGGAACCTCCCCGATGAGTAGACCGAATTTCATGACGGCGGATACGACTGACTAACAAGGACCAAGGATGTTCATTTGCCTATACATCAGCTAGAAAGGTTAGAGCAATTCCGTTTTGTATCCGCTGCCGACTTACTAGATTGAGCTGCATCTGCACTTGCCATCCCCTCAACAATACGCTTAGCTTCTGCGATGTCATCAAAGTCATGCGCCTTGAGCCCATACGTTTGCATGAAAGCAGTCCATCCTCCATAAGATTTGACGATTGAATACTCCCTCGCAGTGAGGGGTGGAGCTGTCGTGAGATCAGCATCAGGCGACTCCAAGCTTACATACCTAGGCTGTCTGTAGCTGGCATAGTGTCCACAATTATAGAGCAGAGCACCTTCTGACAGGATGGATGGAGAAATGCTTAAAAACGCTTTGGTTTGAGGAACAGTAATTATTATCTCGCAGCTCCCCCCCACGATCTCACGTGGACTTTCTGGTCCGAGTCTAAACCGATTATGTATTTGTGGCATATTTGTTATTAGCTATTCTGGCGTCATCCGCCGACTTCGGCTATCCGAGCTTTGACTGGCTGATGGAAGAGAAAAACGGTGGCTATATATATAACGGATCACTGCATCGTTGTTGCTTTGAACGATATCTCCCTATTAGCAGCAATAATGACACGCCCTCTCGTCGCTGATATCGTCGATTCGTTCTTCACACGAGTTCTGTTCCAAGAAGATGACCAGCTGGCTTCATCTACTCTAACTGAAGAATTGAGCGCAGATGCTATCATCAAGTGAGTCCGCATTCTGAATCATCTCGATGGGACATGGCTTATCAGGATAGCAGCATCAACGGGAGCGACTTATCTGCTGAAAAGTTTGTGTCCTTGATCACTACACAATTCCGAGGGGCTTTTACCGCTTCCATCTCCCATATACAGGATCTCAACATCGTCACTACCAACGACACAAGCACCACAGGTGTGGTCGGGCAGTATACCAAGTACAAGACCAAGTCGAAAGTAAGCGGGCAGATCTTGAAGCAAAGTGCTACGACCATTGTCAAAGTAGAAGAGCGTGACGGTAAGAACGTGGTTACCGCCCTATGGGAAGCGCAAACATTGGACGAGGAGTAGTATCGAAATTGCATGCATACTCTATAATCGCTACAAAGGTGCAGATCCGGTTATACGTATAGTCTCAGGTCTGGCAGAATATCCACCCCAGGACTGCTGCTAAATAAGCTAAGATCTGAAGTACGGACTAAAGAGACTTACTTCGTCATACAGTCTTGAAGGAACACCTAGTATTTGTAGCTGAAGCCAATTGATTGCAGCCGAAAGACCACCACCGCATGCTGCTCCGTCAGCTTGACCCATCATTCGAGACTTACTATTCACCACTTCCACTTGTCTGGACAGGATCTTTCCGGCGCATTCCGATCCGACTCGCTCCGTGAGGTGTATCTTGAGGTCTTCAGGAGATCGAAGATATGTGAACCCAGAGGGATCTTTCGACAAAGCCGTGGGAAAGTCGAACAGAAGCGAAGTAGGGATATGTCCTGCGATATATGATGCGGAAGGTCGTGCATCGATCAAGACGACATCATTGGCTAAAGGCGTAAGTCTCGCAGCCAAAGACTGGATCTCCTCGAATTCTAGGATTCCAATCTCGGTCAGTCAGTCGACATGGACAGACGACACGACTCACCGACGACGGCCTTCTGAGAGAGCATCGGTACAGGATAGGTTGTTTCCTTAATTTGTCAACGTTGTACGATCCCCAAGAACTCACTGTAAACTCTTTTGGCGCACCGCTTTCCAGTTCGACCCCTTCTGCCAATGCCCGAGGCAGACCTCCGTCAATGATTGATACCTTTTCATGACCATACACCTAGATATGGATTTAGCCAAGCAGCGGTTAGTACTTTGAGCTGCACTCACTTTGAAAGTCCAAGCTGTTCTAGGGGATGAAAAGATACCCTCACTGTCGTAGATAATGACATGCGAATCCTTCTTGATGCCGTGCTCACTGGCAAATTTGGCGAAACGTTCAGGAGAGGGTAGCATGAGCGCGTACCCACCTGGGTGAGGCTCTGAAATGTCGTCTAACGACCAGAATCGTGCTCCCGGAAATCGGGGACCAGCAAGAAACTCTTCGTAAGCATTTCTTGTAGCAGGCTCAGGGTCATAAAGCCAAGAAGCGTCGAGGACTATACTGCTTGGATCTCTTATTCTAGAGTCGTTGGGTGCAATGATAAGTGAGTTGGTCATGTTGGTGATAGGTAAGAAGCAACATTGTTTCTGAGTCTGAAGAATGAACCTCCATGTATGTATAGCATACAGAAAACTCATAGGTCTCGGAACGCCGACCTCGTTTGACGCAATACGTGTGCAATAACTCGCCATGATGACGCGGAATGGCGATGTATGGCATGTTGCATTTAGCCTCGGAAGGCCGAACAGCTTTCGGGCATTCCGTCTTTTGCCTAACATGGAGACACTTAATATCGCAGTTGAGTAGTCAGATGTTTCTTTCACTCTTTGCACTACTCTTTTCACGATACAGAACCTACAACGTACGTGATGACAATTGCTCTCAAACCTCGGTTGTTGATAATCGGTTGCGGTCCAGCGTGAGTACTCCACTGGGAGGCATGGCGCTTACGTGGTAGCGGACTTGGCGCTATCGAGCAATTTATAAGAAAGGATTTTGACGTGGTAGCTTATGAAGCGAGAGACTCAGTCGGCGGCCTATGGTGCGCAAATCCCATCGTTCAGTCAGAAGCTAAGAAGCTGAAGCTCTAAACAGGAATTTTGATCCCAACCCACCTCCTTGCAAGGTCACCTTTGACGATGACGGACATGCTATCGCCTTGACAGGCCTAGAACAGGAAGGCAACCCCTCTCCATCGCCTACACCCATGTACGCAGGGGTCACAGCCAATACTCCCCGGGTAGGTCAATTTCCTCGTTATTCACGCTAACAAACAGGACATCATGCCCTACCGCTCACATCCATATCCCGATGGCGTAGTGGAGTATCCTACGCATCAGACCATCTTCCAATATCAGCAAGAACACGCAGTGAGATATCTCGACTATATCCGCTTCAACCGAGTGGTTACACGGGTGAGACATGCGCCCAAAGGCAGATCGTCCGTCAAAAAATGGCTTGTAGAGTGGACACCATCGCTAAAGGACAAATCGCAAGATCTCGGCAAGGCGTTTGAAGAACAGTTTGATCATGTGGTTGTCGCCAATGGAACCGATTCAAGACCGTTCATCCCATACATCGACGGATTGTGGGATTGGAAGGGCGAAATTTTTCACTCTAGATGGTACAGACGACCCCAAGATTTTGCAGGCAAGGTAAGTTAATTGCTGTCCGACAAAATTTGTTCCTTTGCTAACTTGTCACAGACTGTCATGGTTGTGGGTGGAGGACCATCTAGTGAGTATACAGAATATCTACGGAGTTATTCACTGACTATCTCAGGCGCCGATATCGTTCGAGAGCTTGGCATGCTGTGTGTGAGGAAGAGCACTTCCGCATCCAAGAAGATCTACAGGTCTTTCCGAAGCAAGCTCCGTTATGACACTGAGCATGATAGAGGATGGCCTGACCACATTGTCAACGTTTCACCAATGAGATTAGTCAGCAAACCTTCGCCCCAATCCCACAATGGCCGGATTGTCACTATACTAGATCAAGTTATAGACGACGTTGACGTAAGTTGTTCACCTCAAAGCCTTGCTGATGTTTTGCTAGGTCATCGTGTTTGCCACTGGATTCGTGGCCAGATTTGAGTTTTTCAGGGAGACTGATGCTCCATTCGATCAAGCTCCATTGCTACGATATCCACAAGTCCCCAAAGGGGCAAGACGTCCGTCAAGGGAAGCAGTCGGAAAACACACTCTGGAAGGTGGTCATCGTAAGTCCAAAGGCAAAATCAATCAACGTGGCTGACTCTCTATCAGGGGTACACAATCTTGACGCGCATCAAATATTCTATCTACCAGATCCGACCCTAGCGTTCTTGCTTCTACACGCCGAAGCAATTCCATGGCCATTTTCCGAAATGCAAGCAAGGGTGGTCGCGGCACACTGGTCCGGCACACCACTTGACCTTGACCCACATCCCGATGAAGACAATGATTCGCATTCAATACTGATATTAGGTCATCCAGGAGAGTAAGTAGACCAGTCAAGACCCGCTAGCAATGCTATAGCTGATCCCTATGTAGGTTTGAATACGCCGAGAAGATGCTCAAACTCATCGGCGAAGGAGGTCCGCAGGAGGTAGACGAGGAAGGTAGATGGGGTGAATGGCCAGCTTGGAAAAAATAGATTCGCGCTCTGATCGACTAAAGGCATATAATCCACATGCATGCCGATGAGCCAACAATTAAGAGAAATCAAGGCGGCCTCTCGAAGGCGTCAAACAGACCATCGTTCAGAAAGGAAAAGTTATCACCCCATTCCGAGAATATCTCGTTAGATTCCTGATTGTTCCAAGCGTGTTCTCCAGCTGGCAGCACTCTTGGTGACCCCTGTCTTGGCAGCTGTGAAAATGAATAGGCGCTTCCCACAGCCTCAGATAGCGATGGAAATGTGCGGTCGTCGCATTGTAAAAAAGTTGTTGGGCTTCCTCTATGCGCTGCTCTGACGAGCCAGTCAGATTCAAATTGTTCAGAGCTTTCCGTCGAGGGATGAACGGGAGAAGGCGGTATTACAGGACGCGTATGAGACGTTTGCACTTCGCTTGCTGGGGAAGCAGCCATCTTGCGCGCCAACACCCTTATTGCCAAAGCTTCATTCGAGGTGCCGTAGCCCCCGCCTGAGCTGAGGTCCAAGGCGCGTGATAGCTGGACGAGCAGCTGAGCTACTGGTTTAGCGCAAGGGAAGCGACTCGAGCAGAGTAATAGCATATCGATGGCAGACAAAAGATCCGGTCGATGTTCAAACGTCAGGTTAGGATTCTGCAGCATACACGCAATGAGGGTGTGACTGGCAGCTGTGAGATGTGAGACCGCGTGAAAGCTACAATATTGTAAGAGACTATAGTATCGCAGGCGAGCGTATATCTTGACAATATCGACGGAGAGGTGACATGCTGTAAGAATGCTCTCGCTTGGCTCTTGCGATGGACCAGGAGTACCCTCAAGCTCGTCAATGAAAGCTTGGCGAGCAATGAGGGTTCGGACGAATAATATCGTGGTCCAGAGGCGAGATGACTGGAGGAAGTCGAGGTTGAGGGATCGGTCGGATGGGAGAGTAGGACGAGCGATGTACGGGGGGAGTGTGTGCTCGATCTATGTACAACATCAGCAGGTGACGTGACGGTTATTTCTTTCTGTCCTCACCTCGTCAAGGCAGATCTGAGCTCTTGCTAATTTCTCACTCCTCCTGCGAGGAGGATCTCCCAGGTTGAATCTTTGGGATATAGTGATGAAGGGTGCGTTGATGGCAGATAGGACCTGTGGTGCGAATAACCAATGAGTAAAGCTTGGCGTGACTAATTTTGTGACAAACTCACTTGCTCAAGCACAATATATATCTCAATGGTTTTGACCGCCGCAGCCATGATGACTGGAGGATCATCTTCCAGCTGCGGCAATATCTCTGTCTTTGTTATCATTTCGTTGTCCACCACAGCAGGTAGCTCGATGCTGCAATCAGATAGCCTTATCAAAGCGGGCCTCCCCTGGGAATAAGCCACAGCGACATCAAGTGAGTACAGAGCCCAAAATAGCCTCGTACGGATTTGCATCGTCACTGGATCCATTCGGAATGTATCGGTACTTCGATGTAGTCCTGTAGCGAACGCCAGTCCAATGGCTTCGGCGACGAAACTCGATGCGATGCCTGCTAGCGGGTTAGCGAAGAACATGGGCCGAGTTTTCGGACTCACCGGTAGATGTGTTACGCCCTTCTGCGAACAGAGCAAGATCTGGGGCAATTTCTTCAGACGTAAATTCAGTGGCACTGGATGAGCGAAGACTCACGATACAACCCTAATATGTGCCGTATATCCAGTTTGTTCTGGCTTACTCGCAGTAAATCCTGCGCAAATTCATAGTACGATTCGCCTGTCCTATCCGCAACAGGAACTAAAGATCTACCTCCTTCCACCAGACGAGCTGTCACTGCCAGTATGCTCATAAGCATCGCTCCATATTGTGGTGTACATTTCAACCTGCGTTCGGAGACTGCGATGAATTCCTGTAACATTGTCAGAATAGATATCGAGTGAAAATGACTTACGGAGAGGAAAGACGGTGCGTGTAGAAGAGGGAAGAACACAGCTGCAACGACTTTTTAGCATAATCATATTAACAGCATGTTCAACTCACGTGCACTCAGATGATGACCAATCAAGCTGTTCATCAAGTCCTGTGGACAACGTTGAAGACACATATCAAAATAGTCACGGGTTGGGGAAAGTGCGCTTGTGATTCCAAACGCGGAAGATGAATGAGATGCGAATTGACTGCTGTCCTGATCGCTTTCCGATACCTCCACCGTTCTCAACACACCCAATCTAGCGAAAAGAGGCATGCCACTCGATGGACCAGAGTAGACGATCTGATCATCGGGATCAATCAACAGAAGGTGGTCCTTTCCTTGTTGGGAAGACGACTTCAATAATCAGCAAAACCGGTGTAATTTTACTCACATTCTCGTTGCACTGAGAATCAAGAGGTTTAATCGGCCGAGTTTGGTCATTAGGGGCAAGTCGACTAGTTGAAGGCACTTCAGTGTTGGGTGAGACAGATGAAGTTCTGGCTCTTTTGAGCTGCTTCGTCAGCATATGGCCATGTTAACATGCGAGATGTAATGCAAAGGTTCTACTTACCCAGGGTCCCGGGTCTTACGTGCGACATGTCGCCTTCCAATCATCAGTCAGCATTGGCCTCCCTTTCAATGCAGGAGTCGCTTACGGGATTGAGAATGTACAGTCCCTCTTGCCCTTTCTACATCGGCTGCAAGGCCTCTCACCGTCGCACCGTACCTGTGGAGGGGATTTAGTAGGTTTAAGTGGAATGGGTGGAAATTGATGCTTACTTTCCGCCTGCGACAGATGTCGCATGCTACGGCCATCTTCCACCTAATGTCAACTGGATCAAGCGACCGGTCATTCTGGCTGTCTGACATCTCAGCTGGCAAAGATGTGTGAGAGGCAGAAGATGCATAAGACTAGTATAATCATACTGTTGTTGATGATGACTAGTGATCTGGTCGCTTCAGTTGTCCAAGTGTCTCAATCTTGATTGATGAAGTGAATTGCGCCATTGCATCCATGTGGTACTGCCAGGGCCGATAGCCGTTGTAGCATTGCGTGATAACTTAACATAAACTTCCATGTCGAATTTCGGACAGAGCGCTGCAGTCGAAGACGTCGGAAGGGCGAAAAAGGCAATATCCAAGGTGCCCTATGACGCCAATCAGGAATTTCAAATTTCGGAAATACGCAATCACACGCCAGCGAGCCGTGATCTCCAGCCCATAGGATTTTCAGGGCGGTGCGGAAGGAGGAAGCTTAGTTGTTACCATTAAAAAAGCATTAAGAATGAAAAGTATCTCGGTCTTCCGAAAGTGTCTCCATAGCTTTCAGCAATATTTACCAATCTCGAATGTCCGAGACGAGATGAATCAGCTACATCGGTCCAACAACGTATATATTAGGTAGGCCGCAAACATTCTTGCAAAGCCCACGACATGCAAATCTACTGGTTGTGATAGACTTCCTGCAAAATGTCTCTCTTGCCACAAAGTGCAGGATATGCCACCAGTGAGTAGTGGTCACTGAACGTTTCCGGCGAGTGGCTATTGATTGTATCCGCGGTAGTCTTGGTCGGTGGTGCGTTCTTCGCCATCATGATGAATAGCCTTACTTGGGTTCAGCGACGATACACTCAGTATGATCCGTCTCGAATCGAAGAGTTCTCCTCCGCCTCTAGGTCGGTAAAAACCGGTATGATGTCCGTTGGAATCACCTCTGCTTGGGTATGGGCAGCCGTATTTCTCCAGACACGTACTCTGACCTACCTGTACGGAGTATCCGTTCCCTGGTGGTTTGGTATGGGTGGTTTCGTTGGTAAGCCAGTTCCTTGCTGATTCTCGTGACGACATGTTGATCGAGCACATAGAGATTGCCGCTTTTGCATTCATTTCTTCGAAAGTCAAGGTCAATGCCGGCGGAGCTTCTACGTAAGAGTCATCGTCCCGATGAAAACTCTTATACTGACATTGCACCTGCGTAGCTATCTACAGGTCGCCAAAGTCCGGTTTGGAACTGTCGGTCATCTTGTCTATATGTTTGCAGCTTTCGTAGCCAATTTTGTGGTCGGGAGCGAGATTCTCATCGGAGGCGCTGGTGTTATCACTGGTATGACTGGTATCAGCGAGTACGCCGGTATCTGGCTGCTGCCAACAGTCATTGTTGCCTATGGTGCGTAGTTGCTCTCTCTCGCATCAAATCGTGACTGACTATATCCCAGTTCTAACGGGCGGTTTGCGAGCCACTTTTGTCGCCGATTACTTGCATTGCTGCATCTTGTTCACCTGCCTGCTGGTCCTGGTATTGGCAATCTATACTCGCGGTGATCTGATTGGATCTCCTGGCAAGCTGTATGACTTACTATTAGCTGCGTCGGAGGTGAGTCAAAGGACTGACGCTTGAGATAAAAGCTCACCGGCATCGTAGTCTACACCTGTTGAGGGCAATGCTCACCAATCGTATCTGTCCTTTCGAAGTGATGGAGGAATGTGTGAGTGTGTTTGGTCCATGCCAAGTATTCCGCTGAGACTAAGCGTAGATTATGCCGTGACTGCTGCCACTTCTTTCTTTGGCCTTTCCTTTTGCGACCAGTGAGCCGCACCATTCCACGCCGGTCAAGGATTACGCTAATCGTCTAGCAGATCCTACTGGCAGCGAAGTATCGCATCCCAGCCAGCTGGAACCAGCAAAGCATTCATCTTTGCCGGATGTTTCTTCTTCTCCGTCGCATTTGGCATTGGTTCTTCAATGGGTCTCGCTGCTCGAGCTCTGGAATCCAATCCCGCTTTCCCCACATATCCCGACCCTCTCAGCTTGGCAGAAGTTGGCGCTGGACTGGCTGGACCTTTTGCTTCGATGACTGTGTTGGGCAAAGCTGGTCCTGCTATGTACACCATCATCGCTTTCATGGCCACCACTTCTGCTCTATCGGCTCAATATGTTGCCGTATCGACCATCGCTTCCTATGATATCTACCGAGAATACTTCAATAAATCGGCAACCAATGTTCAAATGATGGCAGTCAATCACACCGTCGTAGTGGTCTGGGCGATCTTCTTGGCTGGTATAAATACAGTCTTTGCTCACGTCGGTCTTGACTTGAACTTCTTGTTCTACTTCATGGCGGTTTGCACTTCGGGAAGCGTATTCCCGATCGGTCTCCTGATGTGTTGGAAGAAATTGAACAAAGTTGGAGCCATCACTGGTGTTATTGGTGGACTGGTAGTCGGGTTCATTGCGTGGCTGGTATCCACTGTAAGACTTCAAGGTACGATCAATACGACGACTCTCACAGCAAGTACAGTCATCCTCTCAGGGTCTTTGTCCGCTTTGGGAGCGGGCGCCATCTTCTCTATATTCATCTCCTTGATCCGACCGGCTTCTTTCGACTTTGAACTCACTCGAGCTATTGGATCGGGCTACGTCCCTCATCATACTAATCAAGTGACTGAAAAGGACAATCATGCCGCGGAACCTCAATCAACTGACTACGAGCCTGCTCTTGCTAAAGTTGAAGGGGCGGGACGAAGTGCTGCCGCAGATGCAGAGTACGCTGAAGGTGTAATCAAGCTCGAGAAATCACAAACTCGATTCCGTATCATCACCGCTGCATTCCTTTTGATTATTCGTGAGTTGATCGCGTCCACAGTCCCTCACTTTGCTAACTCGTCGATATCATAGTGGTCCTCATCCCAGCACCGCTTGCAGGGACAGGCGTGATATATTCAAAGAGCCTTCTAATGCTCCAATGTGTATCTGCTGCGGCGTTTGTGTGCTTCAGCACGATCATGATCATCCTGGTAAGTCGACCGGTACGCCTTGATTGATAAACAGGCTTACTCCTATTCTCATAGTGGCCCATTGTAGAATCTTGGCAAGAGATCAGGGTAATAGCCAGTCGTATTGTGAGAAACGAGCGAGCCGATATTGCGAGGAATGCGCAGGAGTAGGATACATATTGCGTGGTTTGATCAGTACTTTCGTGATGTAACGCAACACGGTCTTTTTGCCATGTTGATCTTACTGTTTCGTCATATCGCACTTCTGAACGATTCAGAAAAGTGAAATACTCCCGGTCACAGCGTCCAAGCCCCGAAACTGTGTATGCGGTGTAAAACGGAAAGTCACCGCATACAAATGCAGCAATATATGAATCTTGCGCAGCTTTGCGGTCCACTTTCAAACCTCCAAAATCTACTTCATAGTATTCTGCCTCGTCGACGCATAAATGAACAATTAGGAACTCGCGCAATGCCGAGGCATAATCCAACCTCATTTGTCTGAAACCTCATTTGTCTGAAACCGCACTTGCGCTAAAAAGGTGATCATGTAACAAAGCTCTTGATTAAAACCGCTAGACTGCGAGATCCTCTGGAAGCGCGATCGGCCGATGTTCCTAGCACGATTCCAATCTCTTCTGCTCGTTTGCAGAAACGTCGCTTGTCTGCATTGATTGATTGACGACCTATCCGTATAATTCGGTATAACCGCAGTTGAATACGAAAATTATGACCAGCTGCATATCACCTCACATTTGGATTTCGCTAACCTCAAAGCCCGTACGCAGGCATGCTAATGATTTGCTGTACATTACCAGCCAAGTCTGTGTCATGTCTAAGAAGTATATAGATAGGAAGTGCATCAAGCAGAACAACTTCTTACTCCAAACGAATCACCATGCTCCCCCATTTAGCAGCCGCCGTTATATTGGGCACGAGTTTGGTTCTCGGCTCAGCCATATCCAGAAAATTGAAGAGAGATGACACTCTTCCAACTGTGGCTCTCAACTATTCTACCGTGCAAGCTGCAAGCTCTGCTTCGAATGGAGCAGGTACCTACTATTCCTTTAAAAACATACGATATGCCGCGCCCCCTGTTGGCGACTTGAGATGGGCCGCTCCACAAGACCCGGAGGTCGAGATGATAGTCAACAATGGTACTTGGTCAACTGAAGGCACTGGAGGCTGTTCAACTGCCGAAGATTGCCTTTTCCTTGATGTTTACGTCCCTGAAACTGCTCTGAACGGTGGACAGAAACTGCCAGTGCTTTTTTGGAACTATGGCGGTGGCTGGGTTGGTGGAAATAAGGACGTATCTCCCGGTGTAAGTAGGGTGCAAAGCTTCTTTGATTTATGGCTGATGAGGGTTTTAGGGCCTTTTCAACGTGTCGAATAACGGTCTTATCATTGTTGCATACAACTATCGGGTGAGTCACTGCATTTCCAAATCTGGCTAATACCTTTTAGCTTGATATATTTGGTGTTCTCAATGGGCCTACTTTGCAGCGGAATGGCGGCGTCAGTAACGTAGCTATTTGGGATGCTCATAAAGCCATGGAATGGACTTATCAGTATATCTCACGATTCGGAGGAGATCCTGAGCAGATCACCAACTGGGGCTTTTCCGCTGGTGCTTCTCAAGTTGTAGCTTCGCTTACGGTACGTCGTTGCTCAAATAGGAGGTTACTGACAGCCGTAGACCTTTGGTGGACACGCTTGGACTCCTCGGTTCAAGCGAGCCATGATCAACTCTCCTGGTTGGGTACCTGATGCTGGGCACGCCGGTGCTGAAAGATACCTGCAAAACGTAACGGAGCTGGTCGACTGCCCTTGGAATGACGCAGCCACAATGTCATGCCTGCGAAATGTCAGCTTCGCTACTCTACTAGCCGCAAGCAACAATATAACCGATACATACTCGTATCAGATGCAACCTCGTCCTGACGGAGTAGTTCTACCAGACGTGAGTTCTGCTTCTTGCCGCACCAGAAAATGGCTAACCTGTTCGCAGACCTCGGAATACCTACTCTCTATTGGGCAATTCCACAAGAATGTTACTGTCATGATCGGTCACTCTTCTAGTAAGCTACATCTATTCTATAATCGAGCATTTCGCTGATCTTAGCTTAGATGAAAGCACACCTACCCTCTCTGCATCACTCTCAAGCGAAGACGAGTTGCGAGCGGAACTCAAGACGATTTTCCCGACCATCTCAACTTGGGCAGTCGACCAAGCCATCGCATTGTACCCCGTAGGAGAGTATGGCTCGTACACGAACGTCCTGGAACACATGTCTCACCATTACGATCTTGATGCCAAGGTAAGAGATCGATACTCGCTTCATCGCTGATATCGTCTAGCTCTTGCCTGCCACGCTGGCATACGGGAATGTCACATACAATTACATCTCAAACCTCGGTTCTGCGGGCCATGGTTCTGAACAGTCTTACTTCTGGTACGACGCGTCACCTTCCGATTCTTCCTCGTCTTCGTCAGGTACCGCGATGAGCGGTGCATCGTCTACAAGCAATCAAACAAATACAGCTGCAGCAGCCTCAAGCTCCTCTTCTGGATATTCTTCCTCCTCATCAGGGAGTGGCTTTGTCGGCAACACAGGAGGCTCTACCGGTAGTACATCGACTTCCGCAAACGAGGCATGGCTAGCTAAACAGATGCAAGAATGGATCATTTCTTTTGTGACCACTGGAGATCCGAACGAGCTCTTCGGAAGTAATGCTGCTTCCACTAATCAAAATGGAACCACCATCAATTATTGGCCACAATACGGCGCCAACAGCTCAGTGGTAGCATTCGGTGACAGCGGATTCTCCATTGTAGGAGATGAGCTCGATAATGAGCAGGTCACCTGGTGGAACAAGGTGAGTTTTCCGGCTGTATCCGCTTGATGTCGGTGCTGAGTATGACTTAGGCCTTGTGGTATTGATGAACGTGGTGTTCGGCACCCCCCTTAATTCTAAAGATCGCGATAATAAGTCCTCAGTATATGCAGCTGTCCAGACAGGGGTTAGGGGTTAGGGGTTAGGGGTTAGGGGTTAGGGGTTAGGGGTTAGGGGTTAGGGGTTAGGGGGTTAGGGGTTAGGGGTTAGGGGTTAGGGGGTTAGGGGTT